>NC_043019.1:31663784-31738784 GCF_006345805.1 Octopus sinensis | reverse complement strand
CATTAAGCTAGTGTTAAAAGCAAATTGTGACTAAGGTTTGGTGGAAGATTTTAATTCAGAACTTTTGAAAACAAGACATTTGTACTACAGAGCCAGAGGTGGTTTCAGCTGGGTTGGTATCAAAAGGGTTAACCTATCTTTTGTTGAGGAATGTCATATTCTTTCACTCTTTTACTGGTTTCAGTAATTTGACTGCGGCCATGCTGGACCACTGCCTTTAGTCACACAAACTGACCCCAGGACTTATTCCTTGTAAGCCTAGTACTTATTCTATTGGTCTCTTTTGCCAAACCACTAAGTTATGGGGATGTAAACACACCAGCATCAGTTGTCAAGCAATGTTGGGGGGACAAACACACACAGAGAAATATATATATATATGTATATATATATGACAGGTTTCAAGTGATGGTGGGGGGACCAACAGACACACAAGCACACACACACACACACACACATATACGACAGGCTTCTTTCAGTTTCCATCAACCAAATCCACTCACAAGGTTTTGGCAGGCCCAATGCTATAGTAGAAGACACTTGCCCAAGGTGCCATGCAGTGGGACTGAACCCAGAACCATGTCGTTGGTAAGCACGCTACTTACCACACAGCCTGCACCTCTGCTTGAAACTATTTTCTGTTATATCAAGTTTATTGAGGCAGCTTCACATGACTTGCAGGAAATACCAATTCTATTTGCTGGTAGATATTGAACATCATCACTGGAACAATCATGAAATTTCATTTTGCAGTCAAAGGGTTCTTTATCGTTTATCTTTTACTTATTTCAGTCATTCAGAAATGTGGCCATGTTGGGGCACTACCTTGAAGTGTTTAGTCAAATAAATCAACCCTAGTACTTATGTCAAAGTGATGGAGGGAAGATAAACACAAGCACACACACACACATGATGGGCTTCTTTCAGTTCTGTCTTGCAAATCCACTCACAAGGCTTTGTTCAGCCTGGGGCTATAGCAGAAGTCTCTTGCCCAAGTTGCCATGCAGTAGGACTGAAACCAGAACCATGTGGTTGGGGGAGCAAACTGTTGACCACACAGTTATAGAAGAAAACCTAAAACACCATCCATCTGCATCATTATGGATAATCTCCATTCTGGAGATTAAGGGATAAGGAAGAATATTGCTAAAAGAAAGAATAAGGAGAAAAAATATATATAAAAAAAGAGAAGTTTTATAATTTGCTTGAAACCAAGATTTATTTATTTTCTTCTTAATTTCTGTTTTAGCTTTTGCAGATCAGATAAAAAAAAAAAAAAAATTTAACAGATACACATGCTAGAAAAACTTCTAAAGAAAGAAGCCAAGACAATTTGAAAAAGCTGATAACTGCTAATGATTATTATTATTATTATTATTATTATTATTATTATTATCATAATGATTATGATTATTATTATTATTATTATTATTATTATGAAAAAAGAAAATCAATGAACAAAATCACTTTGAAAGATAAGCGGCAAAATTCTTTGTTGTTGCTAGAGCTAAAATGTGACTCTTACCCTTATCATAGTTTCCACTGAAGCAAAATACTTGCTCCACCAATCTAAGCTTTCCAAGTCTGGTTCTTCTTCATCGATACCAGCTTTGCGCCGTCTTTTGTTCTCTGCTGTTTTCTGTTCTTTTCTGTCCATCTGTCAAGTAGAAGCGAAAATATCAAAATCACAGACATTAAACGACATGATTAGCAACGAGTATATAGAATTATTGATTTCTTTTCATTAATTGTACTCTAGTAAGGCCAGAAGTATGATCAATTTGAATTAACCCTTGGATACATGGTAATTAAAAAATCCCTTTAGGATTATAAAAACCAGTAAACAAAAGAGGTCAGGTCAGATGAGGTTTGTTCCTTTCAAAGCTTCCCTTGCATTTCCCATGTGTTGTATTTCTTTTGTTCACTTTCTCTCTCTCTCCTTCTGCTTTTTTTTCCGATCTCCTTTCCTCCTATCCTTCTCTTCTCTGGACTTTCCCATGTGTATCCAACAAAGGACCACATCCGAAACATTATACTTTTACATAACAACTTTCCTTTTATAACTTCTTTCTGTCTTAGAGTGTCAACTTAAGAACATCAACTGTGATTATTTACATTATTTACATTATTTATATTCGACGGATATTTGTCCTCATCTTGTTTGGCGTAGTCGTTAAGAGCATATTAAGGGCATATGGCATAGTGGTTAAGAGCGCATGCTACTAACCCCAAGATTCCAAGTTCAATTCCAAGCAGTGACCTGAACAATAACAACAATAATAATAACATCAAAAAATACCTTAGGAATGAGAACCCAGGTTCGAAATTTCCCCAAGACACCTGATGAAGGCTGGAGGGTATATCAGCCGAAACGTTGTATTAACAAACAAGGTGAGGACAAATATCCGTCGAATGTAGATAATGTACATAATTCCTCATCTCTTAAATATAGAACTGTATCAACTGTGATTGTCCCTTAGAATTTTTTTTTTGTATTTAATTTTGTCTTATGTTATTAATTTGATACATACATACATACACAGACACAGACACATGCATGCATGCACACACACACACACTCTAGATGTCTGTTGTGGCATGGTTTCTCTAGTTGGATGCCCTTCCTAATGCCAACCACTTAACAGTGTGTGCTGGGTGCCTTTCACTTACCACCAGCACAGATGTGTTTACACAGCATCAACACAGGTGCATTTACACAACACTAGCATGGATGTTTTTAAGCAGCTCTGGCACCTCAAAGGATAAACCTGTATGTGTGGGAAGATAGCAATTTTACTTAGCTTGATGCATCTTATTAGCTCAAAAAAATCACTACAAATACACATATCATTGATAATTATTTTATGGTTAAACAGCATGTATTGAAAAGTTCCAGGCAAAATGAATGCTGTTAGTTTACAGTTTGTAACTTTATACACTGCAGGATGTAAACAAATCTAAAAACATTTTGTTATTGACCTTAAACACAGAGAAAATAATGCAGGTAATCGCAATGCTTTGATAAGGAAGCTAGCTTTGATAAATGATGCATTGGTAATGAGAAATTGCATCAAATTTGTAACTGATACATCAGTTTCATCAGATTTGTGTAGTGCTAGCCATCACTCCATCTCTCCTGTGTCACTCATGGTTAAAAATCACTTTCTTTTACAATTACCCATCTTTATGACTCCCTATCACTCACACATTCGCTTACTAACCAACATCATCCTTCTGTGGGGGAGAGTGAATGATGGCTACACAAATAGTAGTAGATCATTGACTGCTGTAAAAGTAAAGACCCCTTTGGTTGTGAATGATCATGGGATGGCACCTATAAAGTTCCCCTCTGAGACACAAGTCTGGGCAAGAGGCACAGCTCTTTTTGTGGAAGACCAGCAGTAGCCAATGCACACCAGCCTGCCCTCTCCATACCACTAGTGTTATCCAAGAGAAAGGTAAAGGCTGATACAGCTTGGCACCAGTGATGTCGCAACTCATTTCTACAGCTGAGTGAATTGGAGCAAAGTGAAATAAAGGGACTTGCTCAAGAACACAATGCACAGCTTGGTCAGGGAATCGAACACAAAACCTCATGCTTGTGAGCCCAGCACTCTAACCACTAAGCCATGCATCTTCACTGACTGCTTTATTACAAATATAAAAGTATAAATATGTATAGACCTGTGACCTAGAAACTAGGGTAATGCACTCATGATCAAAAGATCATAGTTTCGATTCCTGGACTGGGCGATGCATTGTGTTCTTGAGCAAAACACTTCATTTCACATTGCTCCAGTCCACTCAGCTGTAAATGGGTCACCCTCCAATGGACTGGCTTTCCATTCAGGGGGATTGTTGACCTGCCTGCATAGTCAGTGTTGGGTGGCATCATTCAAAAAGTTACAATAATGTGAGGAAATGCATTGTGACCAGTGAGGTATAACAACATCCAATAATCTGGTTGATAAAAAGAATATGCTTTGAATATGAATAATTATAACATTGCTAAGAGCAAGTCATCTCAGAGGTTTAGACATAGAAAACTGAGGGTTTGAACCCACATACTTACAGCATCAATAGTGATCATTTGGTCTCTGGAAATAAGGGGCTGTTTTTCATCAATGTTTATAGCAACATCTTCAGATTTTTGGGAATATTCCGAAACAACTTTAGGAGCATCAAGATCTCTTCCTACAAAGACAAAACAAAATAGAAAAACAAAAATGAAGTTAGTTAAGTAAAAAAATAAAAGAAAAATCAACAAAAGATTTTGTTTTAAATAATGCAAGAAATTATTTAATAAACCAAAAAAGATTCCAGTCCATACTGTAAAGTGGTTGGCATTTGGAAGGGCACCCAGCTATAAGAGTCATGTCAAAACTGACCTCGCCTGTGCTGGTGCCATGTAAAAAGCACTGATTCCATTCTGCAGAGTTATTGGCAGTAGGAAGGGCATCCAGCAATAAAAACCCTGCCAAAACAGACACAATAACCTGGGGTAATCTTCTATCTACCTGGCTCCTGTCAACCGTCCTACCCATGCATGGAAGATGGACGGTAAACAATGATGATGATGATGATGATGATAACGACGACACCAAATTAGTTTTGCATTAATTTCATTTAAGGGAGGAAATATATAAACTGATTGTAAAATAATTTTGCAGTTAAAGATAAAATATATTTTCTTATTCTGAAGTTTAAGAAATCCAATCTTATGATTCTTTCGCTATTTGTAGAGAAGGAATCACAAAATGGATTCTCTAAGTTAAATGAAACCAGCAGGAGACCTGAGGGAAGACCAAGAAAGAGATGGTGGGATAATATCTGCAGTCCCAGTTGGTCCCACATGGGAATCTAGCCAGAAAGTGTGATGACAGCTGCTTCTGGGACCTTTTTAGAAGCAGTGCCTGAGGACACTACCTTCACAGCCCTCCCAGAAATAGTGGGTAGAGAAGATGGATGGATGGACGGATGAAGTATGCGACCTTGACTATAGTGAAACTGAAGATAACAAACTGGAGTTAAAGAATATTTTAACTACCGTTTCTTTTACTTGTTTTAGTCATTTGACTGCGGCCATGCTGGAGCACCGCCTTTAGTCGAACAAATCGACCCCAGGACTTACTCCTTGTAAGCCTAGTACTTTTTCTATCAGTCTCTTTAGCCAAACTGCTAAGTTACGGGGACGTAGGCACACCAACATCGGTTTCAATCGATGGTGGGGGGACAAACTCAGACTCACAAATACACACACACACACACACACATATAGGACAGGCTTCTTTCAGTTTCTGTCTACCAAATCAACTCACAAGGCTAACTATGCATGCAGTGGAATCAAGCCCTTCTGACCTTGTGATTCCCCTCATCCCACCACATCATCATCATCATCATTTACTGTCTATTTTCCATGCTGGCATGGGTTGGATGGTTTGACGAAAGCTGGCAGATTGAAAGAGATAGCTGTAACAGAACTTTGAACACACCCCACTAAACACTGCTTGTCATGGTTTGCAGGTCTGCAAAATGCAGTTGAGACGGGAAGGCAATTTGGAAGCTCACTGTACAGTAAAGTTTTGTGTTAAGCTGGGCAGATACACTACAGAAACTTCTGAGTTGCTCCAGGCCTCTTCTTGAAGAAACTGCATATGCCTGACCAAAGAAAATGGTAGGTGTGCTAAACATTGGGTTGTACTGGTGGGATCTATGATAGCAGGGGAAGGAATGGCATCATAAAGAAGCAAAAAAATTCATAAAACTTACCGGGAAACAGCTTTTTCAAAGCATCTTTTGCTCTTTTAGTCGTAGGAACGTACATAAATTTGGATAAAGATTTGATTATATGACTCCCAACTAGTACAAATCTCCCAAAACTGCGGCAGTCCACGCAGCGTATAGTGATTGGTGGACAGTAAAGTTCATTTTCTGGTAATTCCTAGATGTGAGAGAGTGTAAATATGAATGAATTATAGATAACAATAATGCAAACACATATGACGGGGGTGTTGAAAAGTTCCTGGCTTTAAGGGTATCACAAAAGGCCTGGTTAAAGACCCAACCTTCTGAGTTCTTTTTATAGGGCCTAGCAAAAACTGAAGGATCACTGCAATAAGTGTGTGAATCTGAGAAGGGAATATGTTGAATAAAATCATAATTAACTGATTCTCTTGTAGTTTCTTTTCCCCAAAGCCAGAAACTTTTCAGCACACCCTCGTACATACATACATTACATATATATATATATATATATACATATATGCATACATACATGCATACTTACATGCATACACACACACACATGGTGGGCTTTTTTTTCAGTAAACTTTTTTCTTTGTTTTTTTTGGGGATAGGTCAAGTGATGTAGACATCCCTAATGAGAACCCAATCATCATCATCATCATCATCATCATTTAACATCTGTTGTTCATGCTGGCATGGGTTGAACTGTTTGACCATAGCTTGCAAGCAGGAGAGCTGCACCAGACTCTAATCTGATTTGGCATGGTTTCTATGACTTGATGATGCACTTCTAAATGCCAACCACTTTACAGAGTGTGCTGAACACTTCTACATAGTGTCACATGGAAGCTTTTACATGGCACTGCACAGGTGCTTTTATGTAGCACTGTATGGGCTCTTTTACATGACACTGCAATGAGTGTTTTACACCACCAGAAGAATCAGTCTTAACACTTCTGCTGCAGAGTACGGGTCTTCTTAAGGTTAGAAGATTGATTAACTCTTTACTCTTTTACTTGTTTCAGTCATTTGACTGTGGCCATGCTGGAGCACCACCTGTAGTCGAGCAAATCGACCCCAGGACTTATTCTTTGTAAGCCTAGTACTTATTCTATTGGTCCCTTTTGCCGAACCGTTAAGTTACGGGGACGTAAGCACACCAGCATCGGTTGTCAAGTGATGATGGGAGGGGGGGACAAACACAGATATACAAACATATATACTTATATATATATATATATATATATATATATATATATATATACATACACATATACATACATATATACGACGGGCTTCTTTCAGTTTCTGTCTACCATATCCACTCACAAGGCTTTGGTCGGCCCGAGGCTATAGCAGAATACACTTGCCCAAGGTGCCATGCAGTGGGATTGAACCCGGAACCATGTGGTTGGTAAGCAAGCTACTTACTACACAGCCACTCCTACGCCTACCTCTTACCACACAGCCATGTCATTTTTTTTTTTACAATCTACAGAGAAATAAGTTAAATTTGACCTATTTGTATATCTACAGTGTAGGTTTATACATGCATACACACACAGACATATACATACCGTGGTATATTAGAAATGTAGAAACACACATACAGAACTGATGTAAAGACATTTAGAAATGAAAATAAAAAGGCAACACACAATGATAAAAAATTTAATTCAATACATGTATTTTCAGACGAATTCATATTTCAAGAGTTATTTCCACTGCTTATCCTTTATGCATATGTAAAAAAGGAAACAAAAAAACGTCTGCCAGTTTTGAAGATAATCAAACCAAAATTTAATGAGTTTGAGCCACTCACCCAATGAGTATTTCTGCCAAATTTAGTGAAAATCCATTCAGCAGTTTTCCAGTAATTTTGCAAACACACAGACAGACAAGCAAAAAAGACTGACTACAATTCTGCTTTGTTTATGCACACAGGGTTAATAAAAGGTTTTAAATAAAAGAGAATTTCTGCTAAAACACTTACAACATCGAAGAATTTAACTAAAATGCTGAAATTTGGGTTTTTCTTTGCATTAGCAATAACTGAAGATTGAAGGATATGTCCGGCACATTCTATATCAATACGGGGCCGGTCAACATGTGTCAGTTGCAACCTCTTGAGATCTCTCACACCCCAGAAAAGAACCTGGAAAAGAAAGTAAATAAACAGTAAGGAATGAAATGAAATGGTAAATGGTCAACGTAGACGATGTGTTAAGTCAATGGATTTCAACCCCTTTGGATCCCCCACGAGTCCTATTTTACTTTACTGGATCCTCCGAACCATTCAAAGTTTTTAAAAAATCCTATTATATTTTTATAATTAGATATCAGGAATTGTATAAAAAAAACTGTTGAAATATTTTTGTGCATTGAAGAAGCATAAACAGTTTCTTGCGCATAAATTTTAACAAAATTTTATATGAACCCTCAAGAGTCCTATGAACTCTGGTTGAGAACCACTGGGCAAAGCAGTGAAATGGTAGGCAGGATATGCATGGCACCAGCAGACAGTAAGGAGTAAGAGGAGACAGAAGTAGTGAATAGAGACAATAAGAGGTAAAGAGGGACAGAAGAAGTGACGAGCAAATTGCATATCTGTGCATTTTCTGATTTTCATGCAAATCACGTGGTACCCATTTGTCTAGCATTTTTTGATTTTCTGGCTAACTTGAAGTTCTTTGCCAGTTCTCAAGTAGTTTTACATGGCTCTTTCTCAATGACGGTCTTTAATTGACCGTCATCCATGACAGATGGGCATCCTGTATGCTCACAACCTTCAAGGCTCAGGTCTCCACTGTAAAATCAGTTAAACCATTTTTGAGCTGACCACTCACAGTCATTTCCTCATGAAACATTTCATTGATATCATGAGCAGTTTCAGCTGCTTTACATCCTTTTTTAATTTGAATAGCAAAATTGCTTGAATATCGTGCTTTGACAATTCCATTTCTGATCATTGTAACAATGGTTAAAAAAATAGCAATGTCAATTTATTGATGCATTTGGACAAGTCAAAGTCTCTATTATCAGACAACTGCAAAAAGATGTTTAAAAAAAATTCAAAATACTGTAAAAATTCAGTAAAAATTCTTCATGGTTCACAACGTTGCTTACTTTTTACTCAACCTGCTATTTATTGGTAACTTTGGTAACTTGCTGGCCTTTAACTGACCCCACAGCTCCTTCTCTATACACACCGTTGCAATTATGTTAAATTGTCATATGTCCAAATTTGGCCAAATGCATTGTTTTCAGTATTTATTTTTGTTTACAGTAGCTGGTTCTTTTGGTCAAACTATCGTATCTCCAGCTGTTTCAGATGCCATTATATCAAAAATTGTCAGTGTAGTACAACAGTTTTGCTATGGAATAGTAAAACTATTCTTATGTTTTCTGAAAAAGCAACGTTTTGGACTTATGACACTTTTGCATAATAGCAATAATACAGTCCACCCTGGGTAAACCATATGAAATTCCTACCCACTCTTTTTCTGCTCAATATGATGAGCTTCTTTCAGTTTCCATCTACCAAATCCACTCACAAGGCTTTGGTTGGCCCGAGGCTATAGTAGAAGACACTTGCCAAAGTCACCACAGAGTGGGGCTGAATCCAGAACCATGTGGTTGAGTAGCAAGCTTCTTACCACACAGCCACGCGTGATGTGGAAGTTCAAACTGCAATGCTATACAATAGTGAGATATATGTGGGTATTGAATGCAGAGAATATAGTAAAGGTTTGAATGAAAGGAATTGGTTATGATCTATCGGATTTGTAATGTTACTGTGCATGAACAATGAGGTAAAGATGAGCTGAGAGAAAAACTAGATATAAGAAGAATCAATTAAAGCATGCAAGAGCAACAGCTGGTAAGGACATGTAATGCATGAAGGTGAGGACAGATGGGTGAAAAAGAGGCAGATGATTCATGTGGAAGGATACAAAAAATTAAGAAAAGGCATAATCAGGGAAGAAGATAGTAAGATTGATTGTAGGAATTTAATCCTTATATAAGAGGTGAGAAAGGAACATAACCAAGTGATTAAAAAAAAAATGTATGTTGTGTTGGAGAGGATTCATTTAATCAATGAAAGAATAGAAAAATGGACATGATGATGATGATGATGATGGTGATGGTGGTGGTGATGATGGTGATGATGATAATGATGATTGATGGTGGTGGTGGTGGTTGTGATTATATACATGCTGATGGTGAGTATATCAATGATGATGATGAAGATGGTAAATATGATGCTGCTGCTGCTGGTGATGATGATGATGATAGTGATGATGATGATTATGATGAGGACAATGATGGTGGTAATTATGATGATGATGATGATAGGAGGAGGAAGATGTTAAAATAGAAGGGGAAAAAAAAGAGAGATGAAGGATGTAGAGATATAAAAAAAGAGAATGAGATCAGATTTCTTACTTCAACTCTGTGTTTGCTGAGAATTGGCCGAATTCCTTTTGGCACTGGCATAAGTGTTCCCCGATCAGAATCCATTGCTTCAGGCATTTCCATTGGAGGTAGATCTTGTCCACTCACATCTCCAAATGGAGCAAGCTGAAAGACGAGTAAAAAGATAAAGGATGAAGCTAGAATCAAATTTTGATTATATAAATATATATATATACATACATATACATATATATATATATATATATATATACATATACACACACACACATATATATATATTTATATATATATATATATTTATTCACATTAATATATTCGTCTTGTTTTCATTTTTAATTAATTAATTTCTTTGATTTTCAGGAATGGTTTCTTTGAAAAATTTCAAGAAAATTAAGAGAACATTAAAAAACAACAGGTTATGATAAATCTTAATCATGGTTAATAACTTTTTTACCATATTTCTCACTAATGTTTATACACCTTTGAGACACACACACACACACACACATACATACACACACACACACACACACACACACCACACACACACGCACACAGAGTTTAAAGATCCAACAGAGGTAGAATCAACAGAATAAAAGTACTCCATACCCCATCCAGTGAGAGATGAATATCAATTTAATACACAACTGAAAGAGCTACTAAATAGTTTCATGCTTTTATGATACTTGAACAGGAATGCCTAATACATAATATATACGTGTATAGGCCCTGTATCTTAAAGCAATCTTTCAGGCCTGAAAAGATTGCTTTAAGACACATGGCATATTTTATAAGTATGCCTGTTCAAGTATCATAATAGCATGAAACTATTTAGTAGCTCTTTCGGTTGTGTATTTAAATTGATATATATATATATATATATATATATGAAATGTATTAGGCATGTATGTGAAGTTAAGTAGTTTGCTTCCCAAACCCCATGGTTTTGGGTTCAGTCCCTTCACATGGCACCTTAAGCCATGGCACCTTAAGCCATGGCACCTTAAGCCATAGTCTTCTACTATAGCCCTATACTGACCAAAGTCTTGTGAGTAGATTTGTTAAACAGAAACTGGAAGGTCGTGTGCGTGTGCGTGCGTGCACATAGAAGTATGTGTATGTGTGTGTGTCTTTGAATATGTGTGTGTATAGGTATGCATATATATACCTATACATGTATAGGTATGCATGTATATCTGTATGTATGTGTGTATGCATACACACACCTACACATACACACATTTACTCCAATGTTCCTAGCAGTTACCATCTAATGAATTCCAGTCTAAGACATTGGTTGACCTGAAGCTATAGCAGAAGACACTTGCACGTGGTGTTGCATCATAGGTGCAAACCAAACCCATGTGGTTGAGAAGCAAATTTTTTAAGGCGCACAAAACAACATTTGCTTTCAAACATTTCTACCAGGAAATGTGACAAAATTGAGGCTCCCTCATTTTGAAATAAAATCGTAAAATCTAAAAACCAAGAATAAATGTACACCACTTTATAATAAAAAAAATTACTGTATGTGTGATTAAGAATATTCAAGCTGGACATGACCACTTTAATTGCTAAAGGGTTAAACAACAAACATACATTATGTATGAGGAAATAAATTTTTTAAAAAGTGACAATTCTCAATGTAGAAAATGAGAGAAGAACAGTGATATGAGGTGGTATCAAAAAGTTCCCGGACTAATTATGTTTAATAAAAATAACTTATTTACCTAAGTTTTAACATCATATCCTTCAAAATAGTCACCTTGCACAGCAATGCACCGGTTCCAAGATTTCTCCCACTTTTGGAATCCGGCCTGGAAGTTGTTTTCCATAAGTGCGTCAAGGACCTTCTGCAATTGACTCTGGATCTCAACAACGGTGTTAAAACAGCAACCTGTGAGCTGCATTTTCATCTTGGTGAAGCGATGGAAGTCAACAGGTGCTAAAGGTCACCGTTAGCTCTCACTGCACATGCAACTGTGTGCTACCATCTGTTGGCGCACTACAGAACTAGTCTGGGAACTTTTGATACCACCTCATATAGATCTGGTAATACTGTAAGGTGAACTTAGTGTTTTCAAGTATTAACAATCAGAATAAATTTGAATTATGTACAAGAAGTAGTCGTATAAGAAAAACATTATCAATACAACATACATAATGTATGTTTGTTGTTTAACCCTTTAGCAATTAAACTGGTCATGTCCAGCTCAAATATTCTATATTTCATGTTTAAACTGCTCAGATTCAGCTTCCCACACCTATCTTACAATGTTGTTCTAAAAATAAACAAACATATCATATAGGCATAGGAGTGGTAAGTAGCTTGCTTACAAACCACATGGTTCCGGGTTCAGTCTCACTGCATGGCATCTTGGGTAAGTGTCTTCTTCTATAGCCTCGGGCCAACCAAAGCCTTGTGAGTGGATTTGGTAGGTGGAAACTGAAAGAAGCCCGTCGTATATATGTATATATATATGTGTGTGTATATGTTTGTGTGTCTGTGTTTGTCCTCCCCAACATCGCTTGACAACTGATGCTGGTGTGTTTACGTCCCTGTAACTTAGCGGCTCAGCAAAGAGACCGATAGAATAAGTACTAGGCTTACAAAGAATAAGTCCTGGAGTCGATTTGCTCGACTAAAAGGCCGTGCTCCAGCATGGCCACAGTCAAATGACTGAAACAAGTTAAAGAGTATCGCTGAAATCTTCAAGCTGTGAGATAATGCATGATTAATTGCAAACAACATTTATGAATGAGCCTTGCTTTTGACAGACTGATTTGGCTGCTTCCAATTCAGGGTGGTGCATGCAGTCATCAGATAGTCACAGCTGTCTTTGCCTGATCTTGTTGCTAACTTTCAGCAGGTCGTAAAACCAATATCATAGATGTGGCTAGTGCCCCTTGACTGGCTCCCATGCCAGTGGCATGCAAAAAGCAACATCCGAATGTGGTCGATGCCAGGTCTGCCTGACTGGCTCCTGTGCCACTGGTATGTAAAAAGAACCATCTAAATGTGGCCGATGCCAGTACCCACTGACTGGCTCCCATGCTGGTGGCACGCAAAAAGCAACATTTGAATGTGGTCGATGCCAGGTTCACCTGATTGGCTCCTGTGCTGGTGGCAAGTAAAAAGCACCATTCAAATGTGGCTGATGCCAGTACCCCCTGACTGGCTTCCATGCCGGTGGCACATAAAAAGCACCCACTACACTTTTGGAGTGGTTGGCATTAGGAAGGGCATGCAGCTGTAGGAACATCGCCAGATCAGATTGGAGCCTGGTGCAGCTGCTAGCTCTCCAGACCTCAGTCAAACCATCCAACCCATGCCAGCATGGAGAACGGACGTTAAACGATGATGATGATGATTTCATATTTTGGGCCATTCATAGCATCTTTGTGTAACATCCATTTAGCCCATTTGATAATTTCTTTGTCAGTGTCTATGTCTTGCTGCCATATAATAGCACCGATTCTACATCCGAATTAGTCTTGTAGAACCCACTTCATCATGATGTAAGAAGAGAAAAACATCATCGCACTTCCATTGGCAACTTGATAGTGGACACTGGCCTGGAATGTATCCAGAACTTTGAGGCAGTGATATTAGACTGAGATGTGTGACGGGTGGACTTTGTTACTGTGGCCTGGGTTGGAACCCAACCATAATAGTAATAATAATTTGGCAGAGTTAAAAGCCAGAAGCTGTGGTTAACCCTTTCATTATAATATTTCTACTGAAACACATTGACTCTATTTCAATTAATTTTGAAAATAATGAATGATTTAGTAAAACAACTATCATTATCAAGCAGATATGAAAATCTGAGCAGTGGTTTTAGCTGAAGGATCTAGATTTTAACACTTTTTGTTAGCATATTTTTATTGAAATACACAGCCTTTGTCACAATTAATTTTGAAAATAATGACTAAACAAGTCAAAGGTAAGATAAAAATAAACCCGAGATTTCCATGAATGCAGTGCTCCCATAAAAAAGGGGAATCGTGATATAAACACTTTTATAATGGACTCCTATGAGTCATAAAACCAGATGTGGTTGGCACCAAAAATTATGAAGCAAAAGACTGTAATAATAAACAGATAAAAATAGTGCAAAAATGTGAAAAGTATTCAGGTTTAATTTTGTAATGAAATAAACAGGGAAGGTCAGGAATGAGGAGTGCTAGGTTTCACACGTTAAATAAATAACAATATGCTGTGTGACAAACATTGTCAACCCATGCTAATGAAGGAGCCTCCATAGTGGTCGATTATCTAGGTAGAAATAGCAGCCAAATCCCCCTCCCCCCCATTATGCATCTGGATGTTTTGAAATGAAGCGGGATATAATGGACAGTGTAGTTCCTGATGTAAAAACAAAGGTGTGATAGTCATGATAGGAAAGCCTTTTTTTTATCATAAGCTTGCTTGACCAGTGCTGACCTGGAGCTAAGCAATAACATCAACAACAACATTGACAACTGTATGTACAATTGAAGAAAATATTTGGGCATAATAACAAGGAATTGTGCCTTCTTTAAGAAATGTCACTGGAAGCAATATGAATTCCTGTATGAAATAACAGAAAAAAAGCAAAAATAATGGTATGTATAGGGTGTGTATAGGGTTCTGGTTTCATATAGATGTGAATTGCAATGAAGTAAGGAAAAAGTACTCAATACTGTAAGTAGAGTGAAATAACAGATTTAAAAAAAACTAGCCTGTATGAGTTGTTATTCAGTTTCTTAAGCAATTCACCAAGATATAAGTATATGTATTTAAGTACATACAAACATCTGTGCCATTTTGTGTGCATTTGTGTGTGTGTGTATGCACAATCGCACAAACTCCTGGAAAGAAGTGTTTAGTAAATGCCCTCATGAAAGTTGTTCCCTGTTGCAAGCTTGCACATACACACACATACACATTTAAACTCTTGAAAAGAAGTGTTTAGTCAATGCCCTCATCAGAGTTGTTTCCTGTTGCAAGCTTACAATTCCTCCTTGTAAAGGAAGTTGAGGGTGGAGAAGGAAGTATTGACTTCTAACAAGTTTGTTGAAAAGTGAGTGAATGTTGGAAGAATGGCCAGTGTGAACGGACCAATTCTGAGCATACACCTGTGAAAAAATTAGAGGAGAAGGGCTCTTGCCCTGTTGATCAGGCACCCATGGCTTTTGTGGATTTTTCCACGAGGACCTTAAAGCGCCTCCCCTATTGGGAGTATTAATTTTTAAAATTTTTTATTGTTTTCAAATGTTTACACACTGTAAAACTCAATATATCGTTATTTTTGTCTTTTATGTTTGTGTGTCTTTTAATGTTGCTTTATGTATCTTTTGGGGAACAATAAACAAAGTACCAATTGAGTACTTAAGTCAATATAATCTATTCAGCCCCTCCCCCAAAATTTCAGGCCTTGTGCATTTAGTAGAAAAGATTACTATTATTAACTCTACTTTATGCATTGAGTACTTTTTCCTTTTGTTGAATATATATATTGATGGGTACATACACGAGGAAGTGCTTAAAAGTTCCTGGCTTTAAGGGTATTGGAAAAGGTCTAGCTAGAGGCCCAACTTTCCAAGTTCTTTTACAGGGCTTGGAAAAGCTGAAGGACCACTGCAACGTGTGAATCTGAGAGAGGAATAAGTTCAATAAAATCATAACTGAATAATCCTCCTGTATTTTCTTTTACTCAAAGTCAGAAACTTTTCGGTACACCATTGTGTGTGTATATGTATGTGTGTTTGTGTGTGTATATGTGTGTGTGTGTATATGTATGTGTGTGTATATAAACATACAAGAAAGTAATATTTTGAACACATTATAGCCATTAAAACAGCAGAAAGATATATATATATATATATATATATATATATATATACTCCATGAAACAATGTGCAACAGAAGTGAATATATTCATTAAAACACAGCCGTGAGATGAAATCTGAAGAAGTGATTTGTAAAATGCAAAGTGAGCGAAAATGTGGTGGAGTTAGAATGAAAAATATTTCTGCAGGTGAACAATTGAACAATAAAAATGACAGCAGTTGGTAAAAGCCATGTGGAGGACACAGTTGAAACTTATAGCTTTGCTCCTTTTTATCCCTCTACAAACTGATAAATAAAGTACCAGTCAAGTACTGGGATGGGGGTCTGATAAAATTAAGTATCTGAAGTACTAAAGTTAATATAATGAACTAATACCCTTCCCTGAAAATAGCTGACCTTGTAAACAATTATTATTATTATTATTATTATTATTATTATTATTATTATTATTATTATTATTATTATTGTTATTATTATTATTATCATCATCATTATTCTCATTATTATTATTATTATTATTATTAAGGTTATTATTATTATTATTATTATTCCATACTCTTATTTTTATTGAGTGCTTTCACTTCACTACCGAGCACAGCTCTGTGTGCCTTGGGTATGTGCTGTGGTTTGTAAGATGTGTGCAGTGCCTAGTAGTGCTATTTTCTGTACGTTATGTATATTTATAAGTCCTGGTGTTTTTCTTATATATTTGTCTGAATGGTTTTTTATCATACCTAATGCGCCTACAATGATAGGAATTGTTTCTGTTTTTAGGCTCCACATTCTAGTTACCTCTATTTCCAGATCTTTGTATTTTGAAAGCTTCTCTGTTTCTTTTAGAGAAACATTGTCATCTGTTGGTATTGATACATCAATTAGAAAGCATTATTTTTCATGATCTCTGACAACTATATCTGGCCTATTGGTCCTAATTTCTCTATCTGTGTGATTTGGCATATCCCAGAGTATGGTTGCTTCCTCATGTTCTGTGACCCATTCTGGGGTGTGCCTATACTATCTTTTTTTCTGTTGTTATTCCATAGTGTTGGCATAGCTTCCAGTGTATATAGGTCCCAATTCTGTCCTGTCTGTGAATATATTCCTTCTTAGCCAGGACTGAGCAACCAGAGACAATGTGATTTATTGTTTCTTCTCCATCAACACATATTTTGCATATCATCATCATTACTATTAAGGTAATGAGCTGGCAGAATCATTAGCATGCTGGACAAAATGCATCTACCCTTACATTCTGAGTTCAAATTCCGCCAAGGTCAACTTTACCTTTCATCCTTTCAGGGTCAATAAATTAAGTACGAGTAACACACTGGAGTTGATGTAATCAACTTAATCCCTTTGTCTGTCCTTGTTTGTCCCCTCTATGTTTAGCCCCTTGTGGGTAATAAAGAAATATTACTACTACTACTACTACTATTCTTCTTCTTCTTCTTCTTCTTCTTCTTCTTCTTCTTCTTATTATTATTATTATTATTGAGTGTGAGAGCAGTGCATGCCATCAAAGTGACACTGGGGTAAAATATACGAAGCCCAGTATACCCATCATGACTACCCGTCTGATAAGGGTACATTAAGCACATGCATCACAACCATAAGTGCACGACATGGTGATCTCATATCAAGATAAACAGCGCATGACCTTGCAGGTGGGGCCCATTTAGAATTTTCTTCTGGTCGAGTAGCCCATCCTGCTCAAAAGGTCCCTGAAATTGGATTTTTTAAGGATGTTGAACGAAACACCCATGTTTCCAGAGGTGAATTATTCAAACCCCAAAGAATCTCTCTCAACACATGGCTATGATGCTCCAATCTCTCTCAATACATGGCTATGATTATTATTATTATTATTATTATTATTATTATTATTATTATTATTATTATTATTATTCAAAAGTTATTACATACAAATTTAATTAGTAGTACACTAGTCTCCTCAGACCTCATTATCTTTAACTGTGGCAAGCAGTTTTATATACCAATTTGTCTTTGGTTGAGGAATGTCATGTTTGAAACTATTTTCTATGGAGATATGTCAAGTCTATTGAAGCAATATGGCTTGCAGAGAATACTAATTCTATTTTTTGGTAGGTAATTAACATCATTACTGGAATAATCATGAAACTTAATATCACAGTTCTAGTGTTTTGTGGAGTGTGGAACTACCTCTTAACCACTATTGTTCCCAGGTCTACTCTGGCTAGGGACAGTAGCACCTGCCAGGACCCAAGGACCCTCTTTTGGTCATGAATGACCATGGGATTGCTCCCAATAAGCTTGGCACCAGTTACATTGCAACTCATTTCTACAGCTGAGTGAATTGGAGTAGCATGAAATAAAGTGTCTTGCTCAAGAACACAACACATAACCTGGTTCAGGAATTGAACTCACTACCTCATGATTGTGAGCCTGACACTCTCAGGATCCAAGCTATGGGCTAATTAGTATATTCAGGTTTGCATACCTATGCAGGTGAAGGCTGGATCTGGGGGACTTTATAGAAGAACCCTTCATGATTCAAACAGAAAGGCGATAGCTGCAGTAATGTATTGTGGAATGCAGGGAAGAAGTAGAGTTAAGATCTCGTGGTCATCCGTTGCATTTGTCTCCATTCCCAGTCATCTTGACCTGGTCTTACTACTGGATTGAAGAGGGTCACAGATAAGTGAGGTTGATGGTGTGTAATTCTCCTTTACTTTAAACAAAGTTACCATGAGAGTCATCAATCATCTTTAAGGATCACAAGATGGTCCTCATCACTTTGATGGACAAACATAGAAACCCCCCACTTCAGTCACGAATGACCATGAGATTGCACCTAGAAAGTTCACTTCTGAGGTACAAGTCCAGGAAAAGTTGTTTATGGAAGACCAGCATTCACTCAAGCATACCAGCCTCCCATCTTGATGCCACCGATGTTATCCAAGGGAAAGGCAAAGGTCGATACACCTTGACATCAGTGACATTGCAACTCATTTCTACAGCTGAATGAACCAGAACAATGTGAAATAAGTGTCTTGCTCAAGAACACAACACAGCCTATCTCATGATTGTGGGCCTAATGCTCTAACCACTGAGCCATGTACCTTCACTAGACAAACATATGAATACAGAAAACCTGTATTAGTGTTTCTTTCTAAGCTGGTAAGCTGGCAGAATCATTAGCACAGGGAGCAATCTCTTCAGTGGCATTTCATCTGTCTTCATGTTCTGAGTTCAAATTTTGTTGAGGTCGACTTTGCCTTTCATCCTTTTGAGGGTTGATAAAATAAGTACCAGTTGAGCACTGGGAGCAGGGAAGAAGGTGCTATGCAACTGATTAATTCCCTCCCACAAAATCCCTGGCCTTGTTCCAAAATTTGAAATCAGTATTTTCTCTTAGGTCCAGCTTTCATCCACTTCTTCAAGTTTCACATGTAGAGGAAGATACAGGTTGAAAATGAGGTGCTGCCCTCTTGTGGGTTTTATGACAGGTAGGTGAGATCAGTGAGATAGACATAGCTAAATTGGCACCCAGAAATTAGGAGGGACACATGATTTTGATGTGCCAGAGTAATCTAAGTTTTTGCATGGGGCTCCCCAAACAGCTCTCTGTTATTCCCTCTTGAATAACATAGGTTCTAGTTTAAATGGAAAAATACAAAACCTCCTTCCAGCCAAAAAAGTCCCCCCCTCCATGATGTAATATAATAATGACCCTTGCTAAGTTTGAATTCATTTCTTGGAATATTCTACCTGTTTTGAAGAGGTTTGATTGAATTTTGTTTGCAACATTGCACAAATTTTTTTAATATACCAACCTCGTCTGATGGGGGTGCGTTCTGAAATTCAAAAATAAAAAAATAAAACAAAACATAACATGATTGTGATTATTTTTTACTTTCCCTTCAATATCTTTTGTATCGATTCCAAAACAAAGAAACAATTATATGTATATATATATATATAACATATATATGTGATATATATATAATTTAATAAAGTATCATTACTAATAATAATAATAATAATAATAATAATAATAATAAAGTGGCCAGTAAGTTTAACCTATATAAGTAAAATATACAAATAAATAGAATAAGGTACCAGAATACCACTTGCTAGAAAGAGGAGTTAACACTCCAAAACCACAAATTTCTTACTATTAGGAAATACGCACAGTGAATGCAATGAATATAATAGAATAGGGCTTATCACAAAGCAAGAAACAGATATCTTGGTATCGATTGATCTCACCTTTTGTACCTTAGTACTTAAGGATCAGTATCCAAGCTTACTGTATTAATCTATTTTTCAAAATATTCATCACATTACGCCATGCGCATTTGTTCATCTGAATGCCTCCGCGACATTTAAAAATTAACATAAAGTGAGTCATTACAATATGAAATTTAATAAAGTATTATTACCATTATTATTATTATTATCATTATTAATAATAATAATAATAATAATACAGAGGCCAGCAAGTTTAGTCTATATAAGTAAAATATACAAATGTGGTATTCAGATACTCTACTTCATTTATTCATATATAATATATATATATATATATATATATATATACAAGAGTTATGGAATGATATATATATATATATATATATATATATATATATATATATATATATATATATATAAGTATATCTTGTCCTAAGATCAGTGGAGCTCAAACCACACAAAACCATAAACAACAGCACAGAAATATTGGGTTGAAAAAACCTTGCTGGATAGAAAAACCTCAACTCAGACTTCAACATTTTCTATACTGTGGGTTTTTTTTTTTGACCCAATATTTGCAAGTTGCATGCTTATTGTGTGCTTCAAGATCCACTCTTCCAGGCAGGGATTATTTTATGTTCTCTTGAAAATTTGTTGATTCTTATGACATCAATAATGTGTGTGTGTGTACATGTATATGGAAATACAGTTCTATATTTAAGAGATGAGGAATTATGTACGTTATTTATATTATTTACATTCGACAGATATTTGTCCTCATCTTGTTTGTTGTTAACACGTTTCAACTGATATACCCTCCAGCCTTCTTCAGGTGTCTTGGGGAAATTTCAAACCCGCATGCTTAACCACTACGCCATATCCCCAAAACACCTGAAGAAGGCTGGAGGGTAATCAGCCGAAACGCTGTGTTAACAACAAACAAGATGAGAATAAATATCCATCAAATGTAAATAATGTAAATAATGTAAATAATGTAAATAATGTAAATAATGTAAATAATGTAAATAATGTATATGGAAGTTAGAAGTTATGACTGGTCGTAGAGTGACCCTTATTTTTTAGCCACAGCTAATGACTGAAATCGGTGGGAAGGATGGAAGAGTATTGATAGTTTTGCATCTATAATGTGCTTTGCAGTATAGGCAACTCATCAGACTCAAACAAACAGCTTTTGAGCCTGACGAGTCGCCTATACTGCTAAGTGCTTTATAGGTGTGAAACCAATGGTCGCTATATGACTGGCCAGAAGTAAATGTGTGAACATGATCAACCTGATGTCCATGGATACTATGGACTGTACTGCAATCATCCCAGGAATATGGACTATGATCTTAAGGGACACAGGATCCGTGGAAACGCGCGTAGCGATGCATTGAAATATTAATAAATTCCACCCATGGACTATTGTTATTATTATTATTATTACTATATGTGTATATGTATATGTATATATCAAACAAACTTTGTATTGGGAACAGTCATGGATGAAAAACATTGTAATTGCATTTCTTTGGAAACACACAATGGTAAAACTGCAAACTGAAATTTAATGCTTAAATTCATTGTCAGAGAATAGCGTCTTACATGGAGACACAATTTTTTAGCTTTCTTAAATTTATAAACTGATATCTGTGCTCCAGTGTGGCCACAGCTAATGACTGACATCGCTGGGAAGGATGGAAGAGTATACACATACACATATGTGTGCATGTGCACATAGACACAAGTACACACACATTTACATACATTCATACACACACACGCATACAGAAGCATTCACACATACATACATGCACTCACACACATGAGCATATGCACTCATAGATGAACACATTCACACACAAACACACACACAAAGACACACACTCAAACATACATACAACACAACACACATTATCCCTGTGTATAATGATTCTGTGTTAATTCCATATAATGCTGACATAACCAGGATTACTAAACTATAATATTCAATAATTAACCGATTCCACTTTCATCATATTATTTCATTCTTTCTTTTACTGCTTTAGCAAGGAATGAAGAGCAGTTGTCATGAGCCAGGGCCTTTTCAAAGTCTTTGAAACTATTGGTGAGATGGGTGGCGGCGAGGAAGTTACACTTAAACTGGACACTTGGTCAAAATGTTTCAACAACATAGTGACAAATCCAAGCTATATCTGCTCCGATAATAGATAATAAACTGGTCAGCAATTTCTCTGTGATTATCAACAATCTATGGCATGATAAACTGCCTAGCAGCATTATGCCCATCATCATCATCATCATCATCATCATCGTTTAGCGTCCGCTTTCCATGCTGGCATGGGTTGGACGGTTCAACTGGGGTCTGGGAAGCCAGAAGGCTGCACCAGGCCCAGTCTGATCTGGCAATGTTTCTATGGCTGGATGCCCTTCCTAACACCAGCCACTCCATGAGTGTAGTGGGTGCTTTTTACGTGCCACCGGCACAGGTGCCAGACGAGGCTGGCAAACGACCACGATCGGATGGTGCTTTTTACATGCCACCGGCACGGAGGCCAGGCAAGGCTGGCAACGGCCACGATCAGATGGTGCTTTTTACGTGCCACCAGCATGGAGGCCAGGCGAGGCTGGCAACGGCCACGATCGGATGGTGCTTTTTACGTGTTCAAATTCAGCAAAGGCTATCCAGTTGTTAAGTGTCCCACCCATGAGTGATCAATGCTAGGTGGGTCAAAACAATTGTAGTGATTGATATCTATTCTCATATCTTCCAACATGTCCCTCTCATTAATCAAATACCCAATGAACACTGTGAAAGTGAATGTGCTTTACCAGTAAGCTACCAGGCGTATTCCATTTCATCGTTTTGGGGGTTGATAATGTAAGTACCAGTTAAGCACTGGGTTTGGTGTAACTGACTTACTCCCAACCCTGAAATTGTTGGCCTTGAATGCCAGAACATAAAGTGAGCAAGACAAATGAAAATATACAAAATATAATGATTAGTCACATACCATCTCATGTATGGTTCTGCAAATTATACTTTGTATGATGGTTACACTGATGATTTGCAGACATTTACGTAATGTAAATGGTAACAATGAAACCTGGTATGTGGCTAATCATTATAGTTTGTATCTTTTCATTTGTCTTGCTTGATTTACGTCCTGGCGTTTGCCAAATTTTCTTGAGAACAATTTTTCTCAGTGGTCAGACCATGTGGGGGTTTACATTTAGCATATTAGGAGTCCACCTAGTGGTCATTCCTCTTATATATATATGTAATATAATTTTCTGAATCTTCAGGTTTTTTCAATATGCTAGGCCAATGGTTTAAATTTATATTAATCTAATTAATATCAATTTTTAACCCTTATTATTTAAATATATATACACACACACACACCACACACATGCATGCACGCACACACACACACACACCACACACACAACACACACACACACACACACACACACACACACACACACACACATACATACATACATACATACATACATACATACATACATACATACATACATACATACATATATATATATATATATATATATATATAAATATATATACATATATATATAAATAGTAAGGGTGGCTTGTTACCAATTTTTCAGCTGAAAAGCAGAAATATATTTAAGTCACTAAAGCAACCGAGGGCAGTATTCACCACCAGTATTGCTTGAAATAAGTGTCAAAACCATTCATAGCCACAATAATGCACAGTAAATAAGATGTGTTATGGTGGCTATGAACTGTTTTAACTCTTATTTCTAGCAATACTGCTGCTGAATACCCTTAGTCACTTTAGTGGCGTGTATATATATATATATATATATATGTATGTAGTAAGTGATTCTGGCAGTTGACATTACTGCTTGGTTTAGTATCGTTTTCATATTCTGAGAGAAGAAATATCTATATTTTAACACCCACAAAAAAAAAAAAAAAATCTAAGGGCTGTAGTAGTAGTGTCAGTATCTGTGTGTGTGTGTGTGTGAGGTGGAGGTGGTGGGATGGAGGCCAGAGGGAGACATAGGTGCAGTTGAGTGAGTGGTAACTACAAGAAATACATGTGCAGAGCATGGTACTACGTAGAGACTTTGCCTTTCGTGACATGATTGTTAATAGCATTGAATCTTTGTGTATTCATATCTATCTATCCATCCATCCATCTGTTCATCCATCCATCTATCTATGAGTGTGTCTATGCAAGTATATATATATATATATATGCATGTGTGTATGTATGTATATATATACAGACATATATACATAGACATGCATGCATGTATCAACCAATCTCACTCTCTTTCTTGCTCTAGCTGTCTATATACACACATGCATACATAAGCACAGATATCTATTTGTTCAAGCATACATACAAACACACATAAATATAAGATTACATACATATGCAGTACGCAAATGATTAACTACTGTTTTATTGGTACACACACACACATACATAGATACATACATAGATACATATATATATGTACATACGTACATATATGCATGTATGTTTGTATATATATATATATATATATGTATATATATATATATACACACATATGTATGTTTGTATGTATATATGTATGTATATATGCACATAAGTATATGTAAATATAAGTAAATGTAGATTATGTATATATATATATATATATATATATATATATATATATATATATGTATGTATATATGAATGCTCATAAAGACAGATTTATATTATATTTAAAGGAACACACATATACAAACACATACACACCACACACTCAATTATATATGCACATATTCCCATGTAGGTGCTTCAAAATCAATGCATAGATTACTGAAGAGAATATAAATATAGGAATATATTAATATATTGTATTCTAATGTTATCAAATACAGATGCCTGTGATATCTTTATTGAACATATCTTATATGTTTTTTAGTGTCTTAGCTTATAGTGTTGTGCAAGAAAGTGCCAAGACAAGAGAGGTAGGAAGCCAGTAGAGACTAAGAGAGATGAAAGAGGTATAAATGAAGAATTAAGAGAAAGAGCATAAGAAAGAGATAGCAAGATAGATTGATAGATAGATAGATAGATAGATAGATAGATAGATAGATAGATAGATAGATAGATAGATGGATAGATAGATATAGATAGACAGACAGACAGATAGATAGATAGATAGTGAGTGAGTGAGACAGAGAGAGAGATGGAAAGACAAAAGAGCAGAAGTAGGAGGTTTGACAAAGTGATAGAATAAGGCAAAGAAGGAGAAAGAAGTGGAAGAAGAGGTGGAAGACTGGAGAAAAAAAAGTGAAGAAGAAATAGAAGTAAAAAGTCAAAAGCATCAGCAAAGAGATTATAGGATGCTCAACTAATAAAATGCCTGAATTTGAAATAAAGGAAGCAAGGACTTTTGGCAGCAAGAACAAAGTTGTTAGTTATACCCGCAATCTCTTCTTGGCATACTGTGGTATTTCGTGAGCAAGCCTTAAATCTTTTTCATCGAATGGATGCTTTAGACGAAGGGAAAACACAGACAAGAAATAAAAGAAAAGAAAGAAAATACTGATAGTAATAATAATAATAATAATTGACCAGAAAGAAAACAGAATGACCGAAAGAATTAAAACACTGTTTAAACAAGATTTTCTCTTTAAGGAAAATTTGTGGGTTTTTTTTCCCCATCACTTGAATAAAGACGATGCTTGCATAAAAGGAGGGAACACCAAACAGATAAATGTTGCATACATTGTTCTTATTAGATATATTAATATTAATTTCTAATTTTCATATAAATGACATATTTTAATTAATTTGTATCCAAACAGCATCATTTTTCCTATGCCATGCATGTACATTTACTTAGTGACTCATCTATTACTACTTCAATAAGTATAACAAATTTGATGCAGTACTGATGAGGTCATAATAAAACTGGAACATGTTTAGAGTTGTCCACAACATTTTCCACAAAATAACTTTGTTCAATTAATTTGTATCCAAATGATACTAATTTTCATATGCTCTTTGTGTACATTTACTTAGTGGCTCTTCTATCACTACTTTAATAAGTATAACAAACTTGATGCAATACTGATGAGGTCATTATAAAACTGAAACGTTTCCAAGAAAGTGAACATGACTTCATTCAATTAATTTGTCTCTAAACAGTACCATTTTCCTCATGCCATCCTCCATGATATGTACCTTTACTTAGTGAGTCCTCCATTACCACTTTAGTAAGTATAATAAAGATCTTGCTATACTGATGAGTGATAATAAAACTGAAACATATCTCCAAAATTTGCTAAGAAAATCTTTTTCCTATACCAACCAATATATGTACATGCCCTTAGTGACTCTTCCATCACTACTTTAATAATAAAGTTGCTGCCATATTGATGAGGCTATAATTTAACTGAAACATACTCAGAGTTGTCTCTAATATTTACCAAGGAAATGGAAATAATATTAATCGTTGACTAATATTGTTTATTTGTTATCCTCAACATACAATTATTTCTCATTAGCAATGCAATGTTCCCTACATTAATAAACTCTTCCCTACATTAATAAACTCTTCCCTAATTAATTGTTTGTTAGTCTATCTGTTTCAGCTCACAATTATTCATAACGTTGACAACAGTGAGGTTGCCAAGTAACTTGCA
The DNA here is from genome assembly GCF_006345805.1 of Octopus sinensis. Taxonomy (NCBI): domain Eukaryota; kingdom Metazoa; phylum Mollusca; class Cephalopoda; order Octopoda; family Octopodidae; genus Octopus; species Octopus sinensis. The sequence continues at coordinate 31,711,851 of NC_043019.1, read as the reverse complement.
AGACAAAGGAAAAGAAGAGTCCCCATCCATCCCACCTCAACTTAGTAGGGTTGTAGTAGAAGATGAGATGGCTTAATGTCAGGTATGATAGTGGGACAGGCACATGTGTCTTACTGAAGAAGGAATACATGGCTACACCTCACATTATGTAAGAGTAGATGGTTATAGTTGGGAAAGTAAAGATGCTGGTGGAGTATGTCAGAGAATACTCTCAAGGTACAAAAAGGTGAGTATAAGAGAGTATGAAAAGAGGATCAGTAAGGGTGGGTGGATAGGTTCATAGGAGTGTGAGAAATGAGTGACAGGGATTAAAGATGGTTTAGAGGTTAATGTAGTGAATGATATACAAGGGTGAAGGTATGGTTGATAGTAAATATAAATATCTGTGTGGAAGAGAAGGCAAAGGGAATAGCTCATGAATGAGGAGGTAATAAGTGGCAGTACAGGAAGGGTGGACAGAAGCTGTTAGAACAGCAGTATTGTGTTATATATGAGCATGATATGAAGACGATTATTACGTTGTCTACTTTGAAAAAGATGGGAGGGACAAAAATAATGATAACGGAATCTCCCATTGTAGATGATGTACAAGCATTCAGATTTTGCTGAATGAATCTGCACAAAGGCGGCGAGCTGGCAGAAACGTCAGCGTGCCAGGAGAAATGCTTAGCGGTATTTTGCCTGCCGCTACGTTCTGAGTTCAAATTCCGCCGAGGTCGACTTTGCCTTTCATCCTTTCGGGATTGATTAAATAAGTACCAGTTACGCACTGGGGTCGATAAAATCGACTTAATCCGTTTGTCTGTCCGTGTTTGTTCTCTCTGTGTTTAGCCCCTTGTGGGTAGTAAAGAAACAGAACCTGCACAAATGATTTGTTTATAGAGATCAAATGTATGTGCTGTACATTAGCTCACTCTCTCCATCAAATCGACATTGCTTATACAAAAATGGTGATATAACAACAGGTTCTAATTTCAATACTTAGAGTAGTAGAATAACACAGTAGATAGAAGGGTGGTGGAGGAATGAGTGATAAGGAGATGGGTTAATAGAATTAAAAGTTGCAAGTGTATGGAGGGTAAGTGAACGATAGATAAAACAGGGGTTGGAATGGACGATGTTAAGAATGAAGGATACATTTAAAAATGACTTTCAAGCTCATTGTTTTCATTTCATTCCTGGCTCATGCAGGAATATTTCAAAAGTATTTTTATTTAACTTATCCCAGCATCCTGCTTCTAAACTTTGCACAGGGAGGGTCACTTTAAGAATTGTCATTCTCTTATGAAATTGCACTGTTGCTTGAGCAATGTTTTTACAAACATTTCAAAACCAATGTTTTATTTAAAAAACTTTTTTGAACTGGCATGAAAATCAGAGTTTGGCACTCACACCAAATATACTAAGTGCTAATAATTCTATTTAAACCATTACTTCATTAAAACATTTTTAATTTGAAGGAGCTTTTACTATATAGTACCTACAACTGAGTAATTAATTTTGAATTTGTGAGGTCTCATTTCACATAAGAACTATATAAGTTTCAACAGAACCCTAAAATTTTTTTACCAGGGCTGAGAAATGAATGTTCATGCTTATGAAATCGATTTTTGAATGATAGTTCAGTTACCTCAATACTTATTTCAGGTTCATCTCTATTGTTTCTTTCTACTTTAGCATTCTAAATTATTAACTTTAAAATACAATTACCATCTAATAGGCAATTCTCATGAATTCTGAGGTTGCATGATTGGTGTTGGTCAATTGTTTGCTTTTCTTTTACATTTAGCCTTACAACATTACAACCTCTGATATAACGATTTAAATTCTTACAAGCTGAACAACTAACCTTAAAACAGTTCTTGTTTAAATATCTTACTACATACATCCATGAAGGTAGCAAGCTGGCAGAACTGTTAGCTAGACAGGTAAAATGATTATCAGTGTTTCCTTCATCTTTCCATCCTGAATTCAAATTCCATCAAGATCGACTTTGTCTGTCATCCTTTTGGGGTCATTGAAATAAATACTATTTGAACTCTGGGTTCAATGTAATTGACTATCCCCTTCCCACAAAATTTCAAGCCTTGTGCCAAAATTTGAAATCAGTACCTTAGTATATTTATGCCTTGATGAAAAATTGTAGTTGAACAGATTAAAATAATTCCCTATGTCCTTCCTTTCTACTAGATTAAACACTGTGTTATACTATAAAATATTTTTGATATTCTTCTTGTTATGCTCTGCACCCTCAATGCTTTTTATGAATCTAATCTTACCATAGAACCCAATTACTACTACATAAGCCTTTTCACTGGAAGATATCATATACACCTATTTAATAAATATAGTGAACTAAGTTCCTCAAGATGCTAGGTGGATGATTTGATTGCCTGTGTATAAACACTAATCTCTCATTCAGTTTGTGGAATGGCCGGAAACCATTATTATCGAATCACAAGGTTGTATCTAGAAAATTAACAGCAGTAAGGTTAGTGCCTATAATAATATTAAGTCTTATATCCTGAAATACTTTAATAAAAAATTTCCTAAATCTATCTAACGTATGACTGATACAATACAAACAGCAAGTAGAAAACATGAATTAATTTCATAGCAGATTCCAAGTGCATGTAATTTCTACATGATGTGAATGTGATGTTCACAGGATGTGTATATTATGTGTCTGTTTATATGACATACATAATGTATGTCTATCATTGAAAAGGCAGAAGCTGCATGTTTTGTGAGGGTAAAAATCCCTCTATAGACATATGGTGTTGAAAAAAAATATATACTTCAGAGCTAGATTCAACAAAGTTGCCCTGGAACTGACTGTGACAGCAACGAGTGCACATTTCATTATTTTTGCAGCTTCTCAATGTTACACACTGAAACAAGATCAAATCAGCCAGTTTGAAGTATACAGAGACAGAGTATAAACTATACACTGGTTTGCAAAGACACCACTACAAAGGCTGAATGAAATTCAAATAATGACTACAAGCAGCCCTATAATAAAACTGTTACCTGTATAATATACCTAATGTATATATGTTGTTGCAAAATCAGAGACTGCAGTTTTCATCTAGGTTGAACAATCACTTTAAATTCATACTGTATTAAGAAAAATTATATGAACAATATACTTCAGAGCTAGATGTAGATGCATATATATTATGTAAGCATTATGTGTATATATGGTGTATCAATGGTGTGTGTATTATATGTATTAGACATGTGTTAACATAATAGGTAATCTAAGAGATATCTTCGACAATATAGAAAGCTAATTCACTTATTATTGTAATTATATTATTTTTCCAAATTATTTACTTACAGAATTACTGTAAAAGCAAATTTGTTCAGCATCACATGATTACTGCCTAAATTTAATTAGCCAATAAATTTTTTAAAAAAATAAATAAAGTAAAAAAATAAATAAAAAATAAAAATAAATGAAATAAAAAGTAAAAATTAAAAATTAATCACCCTATTTTAACTACTACTACTACTACTACTACTACTACTACTACTACTACTACTACTACTACTGCTACTACTGCAATTATTTATTACTATTATCATTATTATTATCATCATTATCATTATCGTCATTATAATTATTATTTTCATCATCATCATCATTATTAACATTATCATTATTATTATTATTATTATTATTATTACATATTTGAAATTCTTTTTGCATCTCATTTGCAACATCTCATTAAAAAAAAAACTTCCAATTCCAACCAAAGAAACAAAATGAGAAAGAAAAAAAAAATTTTTTCTTGTGCTTAATTTTTAAAATCGTGTATAAAAATAATACAATTTGACGGAGTTACGATGCTCACCTGTAAGAGTTCAAATGCAGCCAGTAATTCTCCAGCATGGTCAGATCCACGGTATATGTCCCACCATTCAAGTTTTGGAGGAAATTTTGGTTTACAGTATTTCTCATTGTACATTTTCACAACAGGTTTTGCAATAGCTCGACCAATAAATTCGGCTTTTCCCTGTGGGTAATACACATAACAGAACAATATTTAATCATGGCATAACTAATTTTATTATCATTATTAGCAATAGTAATAGTAGAGAGAAGGAAAAACAGAAAGGTTTAGCAGTATAGAATATAAAAACAGAGTGGAAAAGAGAAATATAACAAAATACGAATCTAAATCATGAATATATATGTGTGTATACATATTCCTTTCTTTTTATTCGTTTATTTATTTCAGTCATTTGACTGCAACCATGCTGCCTTTAGTCAAGCAAATCGATCCTAGGACTTATTCTAAGCCAAGTACTTATTATATCAGTCTCTTTTGCTGAACCGTTAAGTTAGGAGACGTAAACACACCAGCATTGGTTGTCAAGTGATGTTGGGGGGACAAACACAGACACAAGCATAAACACACACATACGACAGTTTCTGTCTACCAAATCCACTCACAAGGCTTTGGTCAGCCTGAGGCTATAGTAGAAGACACTTGTCCAAGGAGCCATGCAGTGGGATTGAACCCAGAAACATGTGGTTCATAAGCAAGCTACTTACCACACAACCACTTGTGTATATATATATATATCACCATGACTGACCAGGCTATCAGATGTTGCTACACATCGCTGGTCACAATGCGCTTCGCATTATTTTAACCATCAAATGATGCCACCCCACTGGCTAAGGGAGCAGGCCAACAAAAGAAAGAGTGAGAGAAAGTTGTGGCAAAAGAGTACAGCAGGGATTGCCACCACCCCCTGCCAGAGCCTTGTGGAGTTTTAGGTGTTTTCGCTCAATAAACACTCACAACGCCCGGTCTGGGAATTGAAACCACGAGTCCGCTGCCCTAACCACTGGGCCATTGCGCCTCCACACACATACACACACACACACACACACATACATATATGAGAGGGTGGTGAAAAGTTTCTGGTTTTAAGGGTATCATAAAAGGACTGGTCAGAGGCCCAACCTTCCGAGTTATTTTACAGGACTTAGAAAAACTGAAGGACCGCTGCGCCAAGTGAGTGAATCTGGTATCTGAGAGAGGAACATATTGAATTGAATCATAGTTATTTTCTTCTATCCAAAGCCAAGAACTTTTCAGCACTCTCTTGTAGTGGTGGTTTGTATTGGCAAGGAGACTATAATGGTGGTTTGTAATGACTAAGTGAATATGAGAGGGTACTGAAAAGTTTCTGGTTCAAAGACCTGGTTGGAGGCCCAACTTTCCGAATTCTTTTACAGAACTTAGGAAAAATGAAGGACCGCTGCAATAAGTGTGTGAGTCTGAGAGGGAAATATGTTGAATAAAATCATAATTAATTGATCCTCCTGAATTTTTTTTACCAAAGTTAGGAAGTTTTCAGCACCTACTTGTATATATATATATATCTGTGTGTGTGTGATTGTGTGCAAATATGTGTGTGTGTGTGTGCATGCGTGAATGTGTGTGTATGTGCATGTATATATATTTGTATCTACATACGGAATGAGCACAAATACAAAGACACACACACACACGACGAGTTTCTGTCAAACCAAATTTACTCACAAGACATCAGTCGGCCCCAAATCTATAGTAGAAAACACTTGCCCAAGGTGCCACACAGTGGGACTGAACCTGAAACCACGTGGTTGCAAAGCAAGCTTCCTAACCACACACACACACTGTGCAACACACATACAGGCTCTAAAAGAGGTCTATGTTTATCACTGCACCTATCAACCACTATCACTTCTACTCTCACCACTACTCTCTTATTTCCAATATTCCTTATAGATTTTTATATTTTACGCTACCTTTATGCTTCTTCACTGTTTTGCTTACATTTGTACTAAGAACGTTCGATTCTTAAGAACTATTTTTCCAATTATTCTATTTGTACCTCCAAGCTGCTTTGTTATGGTTTTCCTCTTCATATGTTTAGTTGTCTCCTTGTTGTTGTTATGTTGTTGCTGCTATCGTTGTTGTTATTGCTGTTGTTGTTGTTTTTGATTTATGGTAAGTACCTATATTCATGTTAATGTTTGTAAGATGTACAATATTCTATCAGTCTTTTACATGTATCACTCATTTGACTACAGCCGTGCTGGAACAACGCCTTAACACTTTTGTTACTGTATTTATTTGGAGATGCTCTCTGTTTCTTTCAATTAATTTTAAATATAACAAAGAATTTAGTAAAATAACTTAGTTATCATTAAGCTAGTGTTAGGAACGTAAATTGTGACTAAGGCTTGGTGGAAGATTTTAATTCAAAACTTATGAAAACAAGACATTTTACCACAGAGCCAGAGCCGGTTTTGGCCGGGTTGGTAACGAAAGGGTTAAATGGTTTTAGTTGAAGAAATCAACCCCAGGACTTATTCTTTGTAAGCCTAGTACTTATTGTATCAGTCTCTTTGGCCAAACTGCAAAGTTATAGGAACATAAACACACAAGCATTGGTTGTCAAGTGATATATATATATATATGTGTGTGTGTGTGGTGTGTGTGTGTGTGTATATGTGTATGTATTTGTGTGTGTTTCTGTGCTTGTACCATTACTATCACTTGACAACTAATGCTTGCGTGTTTATGTTCCTATAACTTTGCCATTAAGGTAGGCAAGGTAGACAGTGCCTACCTTAAATAAAATAGATAAATAACAACATTTTCCTTTCATGGCAAAATATGCACATAATAAAATAAAATTATGAGCGTTACTCTGATTACTATGCATAAAATACAAAATATTAAATTTTTTTTGTAGATTAGGTAGGCATAATTCACCCCTGCCTTTCAATCTCAGTATTAAAGCTATGCATAGTACTGTTGTAGTACATATGCTGCATACACTCCAATAACACCATTTTCTTTATGTGCTATAAAGGCAGAAGTAAATCTGCCTTCAATTCAATTGTGTGCCTGTGTTTTGCTTATTTTTTTGTGTGCTTTCCTACATAAAGGTCACCAACTGCCTACCCTAAGTAATTACTGACAGCATATGTCTGATATATATATATATGAAGTTAATCCAAACATGAAAACACAAAGTGAAAACACAACAACGCGAGGATGTGGAACGAGTATAGTGTTATTGGACGCTCAGGAAAGAAGGAAAGAAGGAGAGTTTAACGTTTCGAGCGGAGGTCTTCGTCAGAAACATAGGAAAGGGAAAGATCCAAAGAAAGGAAGACGGAGGAAAAAAATCGCCAACGGTACACACGTGACAATGGGCTTCTTTCAGTTTCCAGCTACCAAATCCACTTACAAGTCTTTGGTTAGTCCAGGGTTATAGTAGAAGATATTTGCCCAAGGTGCCACACAGTGGAAGTGAACCTGGAACCATGTAGTTGGGAAGCAAGCTTCTTACTACACAGCCACGCCTTGTGTTTGTTTATCCAATTAGGTTTATCCGATGTGTTTAATTAATAAGCTTCTTGCATTTTTAAAACAACACCACGTGGGGAAGCAATTTTTATTCATGTTTACTTTTGAAAAAAACAACCCCACAACAAACAAAACAACAACAACAACAAAATGATACTTATCACAAGCTTTGCCACTAAATGTTGCAGTCATTTGACCAAAGCAACCGATGACTGGTGTAAATGATACGATAACATTTAATGATGAGAAGCTAAAGATGAAAGCAAAGAAAATCATGTTCAAGAAGAAGGGAGATGTTTATTTGGCTGCTGATTAAAATGTTTTAACAACCAGCAATCTTCCTTTCATTGTCTGTGTGTCAAGTTTGAAGCTGTCGTGGACTTATATTTGAGATTCTTTATACATCTTCTTGCCGCGATTTGTTACGATTTCATTTTTGCTCCCAGCTTAATTTTATTTGTTGCCAGTATGGGTTTCCATACAGATCCCATTGGTGCTGGAACTATGTAAAGAGCACCTGTGCTGGTGCTACATAAAAAGCACCTGTGCTGGTGCTACATAAAAAGCACCTGTGTGGATGCCATGTAAAAAGCACTTGTACCAGTGCCACGTAATAAGCACCTGTGCTGGTTCCATGTAAAAAGCATGGAACCCATACCGGTGCCACACAAAAAGCACTTGTGCTAGTACCATGTAAAAAGCACCCAACTCACTCTGTTGGTGTTTGGAAGGGCATCCAGCTATAGAAACCATGCAAGACAACTGGAAACCATGCGAGACAACCAATGAGACAACTGGATCCTGGCACAGTGTTCTGGCTAGCCGAATCCTATCAAATTGTCCAACCCATGCCAGCATGGAAAAAAGGATGTTAAATGGTGATGATGATACATGCAAACATACATATGTGTATGTATAGATGAGTATATATATATATATCTTTGAGAGAGAGAAAGAGAAATGAATATATACTTTTTATTTATAGGGAAATAAATATGTGAGCTAGCATGATCTTCCCCACCTCTCCTCCCAAACCAAAATAGATATAAAAAAAACTTCTATTAACAAACATTTTTATCAAAAGACATGTATCTTACACTTCATTAACACCACCACTCCAGACACACACCTAAAACAGAAAATTACTAAAAGAAAGAATCTGGAAAAACATCTGGTCATGTGTGTATGTGTGTGTGTGTGTGTGTGTGTGTGCATGTCTATGTGTTTGTTCTCTTCCTCCATATATATATGTGTGTGTGTGTGTGTGTGTGTATGTGTGTGCATATCTATGCATTTGTGCTTCTCCCTACAACCACTCAAGAACCAGTGTTGGTTTGTTTACATCGCAATAACGTGTTTGTTCAGCAAAAGAAACCAACATAATAAGACCTGACTTAGAATAAGTACTGGAGTTGATTTGTTTGATTAAACCTTTAAAGGTGGTATCCCAGCATGGCCACAGTCTAATGACTGAAACACACAAAAGATAAAAGATATTCACTACAAGCACACATGACAGGAAGAATACAACTGCAATGTACTTACTACTTTGTCCTGGTCAAATATTTCAATGACAATTGCAGGAGGATCTTCCGAAATCTGGTCCATTTGTCCATACATAGCAAGTTCATTAATGATCAACAATTCGTCCCATGTAGGGCTAAGAGTTTCCTCTATGACTTGTGTCATCACACACTGGTCACCAAATATCACACGTGCAAATGGGTCTGAGAGGCCAGTGGCGTCAGAAGCAATCAAACTTCGAGCTTGATACATGTGAGAGCGAAGCTGGAATATTTGCTTTTCTGTTATAAAAAATTATAAAAAAAGATTATATGATGATGACGATGATGATGGCAATATATATATATAAATATATATAAGCATATTAAAGGTATGAATTATATAAAATAACAATTTATACATGCATTAAAAAAAAATTGTCCGTAGACTGGTCTTTTAAATTTTTTTCATATTGTTGTTCAGTAAAAAATGTCACCTAACAATGGGAGAGTCCATGGTACACACACACACACACACACACACACACACAAACACACACACATAGGCATGGATTTGTATATATGTATGTATCAGACCAAAATGCATCTCAGTTTCCAAGACATACATGCATCTGAGAGCACATAACTTCTCTTTGGATGAAACACAAGTCTCTCACATCTCACCATTAACCACCAGTTACTGCTTGAACTAATTTCAGCAGAGTAAACCTGAGCAATGTGAAACAAAGTGGCTTGCTCAAAGATGTGACAATCTGAGAATCAAGCAATGACCTTACACTCATGAGTCTAACATGCTAAACACTGAACTGCATTTCTTCACATATCAACACAATGATATGTGAATACATTGATATACAGATATACCTTCACATGAAGGTGGTGAGCTGGCAGAAATGTTAGCATGCCAGGAAAAATGCTTAGCAGTATTTCGTCTGTCTTTACATTCTAAGTTCAAATTCCACTAGGGTTGACTTTGCCTTTCATCCTATCGGGGTCGATAAATTAAGTACCAATAGTGTACTGGGGTCGATCTAATCGACTGGCCCACTCCCTCAAAATTTCAGGCCTTGTGCCTAGAGTAGAAAAGGATATACCTTCACATGTCAATACCTGCCCAGTTGTTATTTTATCAAGAAATGAAAAACAATGACAATATTAGCAATATATGAACTCTGAAGGTGGTGAGTTGGCAGAATTGTTAACGCGCCAGGCGAAATGGTTAGTGGTATTTCATCTGCTGTTACATTCTGAGTTCAAATTCTGCCAAGGTCGGCTTTGCCTTTCATCCTTTCGGGGTCGATAAATTAAGTACCAGTTGTGTACTGGAGTCAATCTGATTGACTGGCCCTCTTCCCCAAAATTTCAGGCCTTGTGCTTATAATACAAAGGTATATATGAACTCTGAAAATACAAGAACCTGAATAAATCCTATTTTTCTATTTAATCCAATTTCCTTTCATTTTGACATTCACATCAACTCTCACAATAGTTATGCAAAGAACATACAAAAAAAAAAAAGAAGAAAGAAATGGAGAGCTAGAAGGGCAGAGAAGTCAGCTGACAACAGTTTTTCTCCAAAGATTTCCTGAAGAAGGGGTCTGAAGCCCAAAATATTGAAATACCAAATAAAACCATCAACCTGTGTAATTTTTGTAACTTGCAATGTTTTGGGGCCTTGGAAATTTTTTAAAAAAGTTAATAATATTCAAAAAAAAAAAAAAGAAGTATAATAACCTTTGTAGACCAAAGATAATGGTGGCATCGAGTTAATTCGGTTCGCTTGTTTGATGACCTTGGTTTCTTCATAACCCTTTGGTAAGCCATTTAAAAAGTCCTTTTTGTGCTTTGAAAGTCCCAACCACAGATAGATCTGAAGTTTTGCCTGTATAGACCATCCAGCCTGACCACTCGCTTTTTTGCCTGGTAACTAAATAAAGAAATAAACGGAGAAGTGAATGATATAGCGAATTTTGAAGTGGTATTTTCAGACAGTCTTTGTCTTCAAAGAGAAATTGATAGTATTTACTATTTAAATCAGATACAAACTAGAAACTAGATGAAATGATCAGACTTATTTGCATGTCATGCATCAGTCAGTGACGTGTTGATCAAGTATTTGGTGTACACATATGTACTTTAAAAATTATAGGACAAAATTTATGTAATTAGTCTACAGTTTATATTAATAAAAAAAAAAATACAATTGTTTTTTATTCATAATTGGTAGACTCATGGGATGAGATTTTCATGCAACCCTTGAGTCATTCCGTACCTTCTGCTAATGATTAATAAAAAGTATGTATATATGTACATTCTTTTTATTCTTTTACTTTCTTCAGTCATTTGATGGCGGCCATCTTGCAGCACTGCCTTGAAGGGTTTTAGTCAAACAGATCAAACCCAGGACTTATTTTTCAAGCCTAGAACTTATTCCATCCATCTTTTATGCTGAACTGCTAAGTTGTGAGGATGTAAACACACCAACACCGGTTGTCAAGTAGTGCTGGTGGGGGGTGGGGCAAAGACAAACAGGCACAGATATATATATACGCACACACACATATATATATACATGACGGGCTTCTGTCAGCTTCAGCCTATCAAATCCATTCACAAGGATTTGGTTGGCCCGATGCTATAGTAGAAAACACTTGCCCAAGGTTCCATGCAGTGGGATGGAACCCAGAACCATGTGGTTGGGAAGCTTCTTATCACACAGCCATGTCTGTGCCTACAAGTAATAATATTAAAATTTGGATATACACCTTGCAATATGCCATTTAAAGCTCATCCACTGTCATCAATAATTTGGATTTATGCCACTGGATTTCCTTCAAGAATTTCCTCATGTCTGTGGCATTTATAAAAAACAAGGGAAAGAGAAAGAAATGGAATTCACAAAACCCTTTTGTTATTCACTACAATCGTTTCAACCTATAGTGCATTTAGGTCCTTGTGGGTGAGATGCTGTAGGAACAGTTGTGGTGTATCATAGGTGCTGATGCATTTCGTCAGGTGACTTGTCAATCAAAATGTATGGAGATTAAAAAAAACGAGGTACCTTTTGACAACTCACTGGACGAGACACACCTGTATCAATGATGCATTGCAACTGTTTGTACAGCATCTCACCTGCAAGGTTCCACTGCACGATGGGTCAAATCCATCTGAGTGAATAATAAAGACCCTTGTGAATTCCGTTTTCCTTCACTTTCTCTCGTATGTTATATACATGTGCGTGCATGCATGTATGTGTGTATGTGTGTTTTTTTTTGTGTGTGTGTAACTTTTATAATCAAATGAAGCCCTATGATCAGGCAGCCTGCCAGCCGGTCATCCTTTTATCCATCTGCCACTCCAAACCATCTGAAGTTGTAATGTGATAATTGCTAACAATGGCAAGAACATACATACACACACACATATGCACACACACAAACACATATGCACACACACACACACACGCACACACATATACACACACACAGACACACAAATAAAGTCGATACTGGGAAACTCACCCTTAAAAATAACGTCTGCATTTTGCCACAGTCTTTCCCTTTTTCTTCGTCAACTATAGAATAAATGATGGCTTCTGCAGGAATGCGTTGATAGGCTACTCTTTTGCTACCACTGATCATCCAGATGAACACATCGGGCAAGGCATGTTGAGGCTGGAAAATTCAAGAGAGAAAACATGAAACAATAATAATAATAATAATAATAATATAATAATAATAATAATAATAAGTGCCCTGATGCAGTACCATGCAGTGGCTCTCGTGGCTTCTGATCTTAACTGATTGAAAGTGTTATCATATACATTGTTTTGTCTTGGTATAAAAGATGGGCTACAGCAAATATTCTGCTCAATACCAGAGATTTGCTTGTCAGTTGTTTGACCTTAACCAGTTGAGCATGTCCTTTAATTGGTTGACAATGTGTGCATCTCTGACCACAAGCAGAAGTAGAGGGGGAGCATAATAGCTGTGTGTTGAAAGGAATTCTTAGAGGTTTGGATAATTCACCTTTGGAAACATGGGTGTTTCGTTCAACATCCTTAAACAATCCTTATTCAGGGACCTTTTGAATGGGATTGGTTACTCGAACAGAAGAAAATTCTAACTAGGCCCCACCTGCAATGTCATGTGCTGTTTATCTTGATATGAGATCACCATGTTGCGCACATATGGTTGTGATGCATGTGCCTAGTGTATCCTTATCAGACGGGTAGTCATGATGGGTTTACTGGGAGATGAAGTGTTTTGCTCAAGAACACAATGCACCACCCAGTCTGAGAATCAAACCTGTAATCATCTGATCATGAGGGCAACACACTAACCACCAGGCCATACACCCTTACAACATCTGCAAACAACAGTAACAATAACAAAAAAGGAAAACTGCTCACCTCTTCAACTAACTTTTGTAACTTCTGTAAATACATTGTTGTTGATCGTAATTTTTCCTTCATATTCCCTTTGGTCACAGTTGCTTTTATAGTCCGGGCCATCGTTGACATTTGATCCTGTTAAAATAAATTGACAGTATTTGCTTTGTTAAAATCTTATCTTTCTCTTTTATTTTTTAGTAATGAAATACATTCCTTCTACACTTTCTAATAACAGTGAAATTTGGAATGATGGCTGAGACATGATTTGTTGACCAGTCCAATGTAGCAGATATCCAATCTAATGTAGTAGAAAATAAATTGACACCATTTGCTTTTTGAGACTTTCTTTCTCTTTTATATTTTAGTAATGAAATTCCTTCCTTCTACACTTTCTAATATCGGTGAAACTTGGAATGGTGGGTTAGACATGATTTGTTGACCAATCTAATGTAGTAGACATCTGGTCCTGTAGAAAAGAAATTGATAGCATTTGCTTTATGAAGACCAAGTCTCTCTCTTTTATTTTTTAATAATGAAATACATTCTTTCTACACCTTGTAATGGTGCAATTTGGATGGTGGCTTAGACACGATTTACTGACCAGTCAAATGTAGTAGAAAAGAAACTGACACCGTTTGCTTTTTGAGACTTTCTTTCTCTTTTACCTTTTAGTAATGAAATTCCTTCCTTCTACACTTTCTTATAACTCATAAAAATTTTGTAGGTTGGTGTTAGACATAATTTGTTGACCTGTCAAGTATAGTAGACACCCGGTCCTATGAAGAGAAATTGATAGCATTTGCTTTGTGAAGACCTTCTTGCTCTCCCTTTATTTTTTAGTAATAAAATCTATTCCTTCTGCATCTTCTCACAACACAATCGAATTTGGTGGGGTGAGTAAGCATTATCAGTTGACCAGTCTAATATCACCACCTGACACCTTGGATACTTTTAGCTGAATCTGCTCTATTACGAGAATTTGGGCTAGATCTCTGGCTTGAGGAAAATGTCCTCATTCTCTTCTGCCAAAAGGCCTCATGAAGGGTCTTTGAAACCGTCTCCACTCCAGAATAAAAGATAAAAATCAATTCTGATAATATCTTTTAATGTTCTTTAAATATGTTTTATTACTGAATATAGTCTTGTAATTCTTTAAAAAGAAATATTCAAACCTTTAATATTTAAACTGACCATGTCTATCCCCAAAATTTTCCTATTTTTTTGTTAAAACTGGCCAGGTCCAGCCTTTCACACCTACTCTACAATGTCACACTAAAAATAAGCAGTCACATCAGGAAAATCTCAAAGCTACATGATAATCTTTTCTACTTTAGACACAGAGCCCGAAATTTTCGGGGAAGGGACAGTCGATTAGATTGACTCCAGTACGCAATTTGTACTTAATTTATCAACCCCGAAAGGATGAAAGGCAAAGTCGACCTTGGCGGAATTTGAACTCAGAACGTAAAGACAAATGAAATACCACTAAGCAGTTCGCCTGGCGTGCTAACATTTCTGCCAGCTCGCCGCCTTCAGAGCTACATGATAATAAATTATCAATTGAAACTGTTGTGGCTATTGCCAGTGTCATGTGAATGGCACCTGTGAAATCGTAGTCATGGCTGTTACCAGTGTCATGTAAATGGTACCTGTGCTAGTAGCATGTAAAAGGCACCTATTACACTCCTGAAGTCATTGACATTAAGAAGGTCATCCAGCCATAGAAGCTAAGCCAAATCAGACTGGAGCCTGGTGCAGCTCTCTGGCTTACCAGTTCCAGTCAAACTGTCTGACCTATGCCAGGATGGAAAGCAGACGTTAAATGATGATGATGATGATGATGATGATGATGATGAATGTATGTAAATATATAAGCATTACATTTGATAGAAGAACCTGAATGCTAAAGAGTAAATTCTTTTATCTTGGAATTTAAATATTTCTTTTACATCTTTCCCAGGCACATTCAATTTCCAGAAGTTTTGCAGAGGCTGCCTTTTTCTTTTTCACATAGATGTGAATATATTCTTGCTATTATTTCCATGGAATGCTTAAATTCCAGGCTGGTTCAGTCTTTTCTTTGTAAAAGGTCAGTAGCTTTACAGGAATTCTAACTTGTTGATACAATGACACTTATGCAATCAGAAGGATTATAAAGAATTACATAGTTTAAGAACTGGATTAAGAGCTTAACCTTTTAGTCTTCATGATTTCCATTGTATTTCTACAGGAATGGTCAAATGACGACACTAAAATAACAGACACCCACTACCAAACAGTAACAACATGACTTCTAGTAATTTACCAAGTGATTTTACTGCCGCAAAACACTATGTATACATCACAAAGTTATGTATATCTAGTCTGAATAAATGTCACTAAATTTATAAAAACTGTATTCAGATGACTTTGTGGCTATTGATACAAATGGTACAACAGGTAAAAAAAAAAGGTAAAATGAATGTAAAAATATTCACAAGTTCCTGATTATTTTCATATTCAGCTAATTAACATAAAATTACTTATAGATATGCTCTTAGCCCAGGGGTTCTCAACCATGTTTTTTAGCTATGGACCTCTCGTCGCTGACCAGAGGGCTACTAACTTTCTTTCTGGACCTTTCCTCCCTGCCTGTCTGTCTTCCTCCCTACCTGTCTCTCTCCCTCTCTTATTTTTCCCCCTTTCTGGTTTCTTCTCCTCTCTCTTTCACCGTTCCTCCTCCTCCTCCCTCTTGTTGCTGACCTGCGGGCTACTAACTTTCTTTCTGTCTACTGCCTTCAACAAGTCAACATCGGCTTTTCTGTCTTCGTACGCCGTTCTTCAGAATGCGTTCAAATGAATTTTTCCACCGTCTAGGCTTAAAAAAGCCCTTATTGTTAGTTTCCTTGTCCTGTCTTGCGCTGGTATGGTCATGTGGCAAGAATGGATGATGATAGATGTGTGAAAAAGTGCCAATCCCTAGCAGTTGAGGGAACCCATGGAAGAGGTAGACCCAGGAAAACCTGGGACGAGGTGGTGAAGCACGACCTTCGAACTTTAGGCCTCACTGAGACCGAGACCTTTGGAAATATGCTGTACGTGAGAAGACCAGGCAGGACAAGTGAGCCCAGCCCACTTATGCATGCCTTTCCTCCCTTGGACACAAAGACCTGTTGAGGCACCAGCCTCGCCTGGCACCTGTGTGGGTGGCACGTAAAAAGCACCCACTACGCTCACGGAGTGGTTGGTGTTAGGAAGGGCATCCAGCTGCAGAAACATTGCCAGATAAGACTGGAGCCTGGTGCAGCCTTCTGGCTTCCCAGGTCCCCGGTCGAACCGTCCAACCCATGCTAGCATGGAGAACGGACGTTAAACGATGATGATGATGATGATGATGATATATATATATATATATATATATATATATATATATATATATATGTTAGCAAAAAATTCAATAGAAATTTTTTCGCCACCAGCAGTCTAGTGAGAAACAAAAAATAGTCAGAGATTGTCTAAAGATGAATAGGGTAAATGTTTTTTAATTTTCCTTTAATTTCTGAATTACTACTACTTGGTGGTTTGAGTCCTGGCTGCTCTTTCTAGTGGGTCGAATGGCCTATTGAGGCCGTTCCTCAATTGTTGTTGAATATATATATATGTATATATATATATATATATATATAATATATATATATATGACAGGCTTCTTTTAGTTTCCGTCTACCGAATTCACTCACAAGGCTTTGGTTGGCCTGAGGTTATAGTAGAAGACACTTACCCAAGGTGCTACGCAGTGGGATTGAACCTGGAACCATGTGGCTGGGATGCAAGCTTCTTAAGCTACTAAATAAACCAGTCAGCTCTCTTGAATTTCCCCCTATCATTTTGTAAAAGGGGAAGAGACTTCGTAAAATATAATCCTAGATATTCTATGACTGAATAAAAAAAAAAATGGCTTCAGTAGACAGAAAGCTGGACTAAAGCTCACTGTGTGTGTATGTGCATGTGTATGTGTGTGTGTGTGCACGTGTAGGTGTATGCATACGTGCACATGTTTGTCTACGTCGGAGTTTATATTAATCGCATTCGAAACCAGCTGGAATGACTTTGATCACTGGTCTGCTTGATCAAGCTAAAACAACAACAACAACAACAGAAACAGCAACAACTAAACAAAGAAGTCGGTAACAAAAACTATGAATTCTAAATATATTCACTTACATCCTTGCTACTGTTATTACTACTACTACTACTACTACTACTACTACTACTACTGCTACTACTACTACCATCACCATCATCATCATTGTTGTTTTTATTTATATTATTATCATTATTATTATTAGTAGTATTATCATCATTATTATTATTTTTATTATTATCATTGTTGTTATTATTATTATTATTATTATTATTATTATTATTATTATTATCATCATTATTATTATTATTGATTGTCTCCCTATATGCCACTGTTTCCACCAAGTCAAGCTTGACTGAATGGACCCGTGATCAAAGGCATTCCAACCAAATCCACGGCTCCAAGACATGTCTCATTCTTTGATTGCAAATGTAATGGTCTTACTTACTATTTCCCTGACCAAAAGTTTATATCTCTCTTTGTCCAGTTTGGTTTTATTAAACGATCCTCCACTCCCAGAGCTCTTCACCAATGTCATATATTTGGAGCAGCCAAGACCTAATTCTTCCAATACACCTCGTAATCGTCTCTCTGGGAACGGTAGTTCTTGATTAATTAAATCTTGTACTTCGTTGATACCATTCTCCTGAATATTGAAGAATGAGAAGAAGAGAAAAAGGAAACAAAGAAACAATTAGAAAAAGATTAATGAGGATAAAAATATTATATTTTATTGTCTCAGTCGGGTTGTTATGCCAATAAGTGTTTCACATTTTGACGCAGGGCCAGTCATTCATATTTTGAGGGGAGGGGGAAGTTGATGACCCCAATATTTGATCGGTGTTTATTTTATTGACCCTGAAAGGATGATGGGCAAAGTTGATCCTGACAGAATTTGAACTCAGAATGTAGTTGTTTCAAATTTTGGCACAGGGCTAACAATTTTTGAGGGGAGGGGTAAGTCTATGACAACTACGCTAGTATCTGATTGATACTTATTTCATTGACCACAGAAGGACAAAAGGCAAAGTTGACCGTGGCAGGATTTGAACTCAGAACAAAAACAATGGCTGAAATGTCAGATCATTATACCAATAACTGTTCCAAATTTTGGCACAGGTCCAGCAATTTTTGAGGGGAAGGGGGAAGTCAATAATATCAACTCTAGTACCTGATCGGTATTTATTCTATCGATCCCAAAAGGACAAAAGGCAAAGCTGACCTTGGCAGGATTTGAACTCAGAACATAAAAGCGAGTGAAATGTCAGTCGAATCATTAAACCTATAATTATTTCAAATTCAAGCACAGGTCCTGTAATTTTTGAGGGGAAGGGGAAATCAATTACATTGATCCCAGTATTTGACTGATACTGAATTTATTGACCCTGAAAGGATGTAAAGCAAACTCAACCTTGGTAGCATTTGAACTCAGAACGTAAAGACAGACGAAATATCGCTAAGCATTTTGTCCAGCATGCTTATGTTTCTGCCAGCCCGCTGCCTTTGTCATGCAAATAATAAACACACACTGGTTCTGTTTCCTTTCTTTATTTTTATCAGTCAAGTCATTAATATTTAACCAATTAACTAATTGAATGTTTCATTAATTGCTGTGTTAATCAATCAATGAACAAGGTTTGTTGAAGTCCTTTCATTGCCACTCAGAACCTCATGAATTACATGACCTCTCTGCTCCGGGTCTTATTCCAGACAGACCTGAAGCAGATCTGAAGTAGAGAGGATATGTCATTGAAGGGGTCAAGAATAGCACCAAAAGGACTTTGATGAATGTAGCTGATTAATTAACTCACTGAATGGCTAATCAAATAATCGATTAATTAACTGATTAAATGTTAGCAAATTGACAAATATAAAGATATATAACAGAAGTGAAATAAAAACAGTCTGTGTGTTTATTATTTGCGTAATGACCCTACTGAGAGAGAACAAAAATATGCTTCAACTCATGGATTCACATCAAGAAAAATATTGCAAGTCAAATGCAAAAATATGTGGTGATGGGTGGTGATGATGATCCTGATGATGATGTTGATGGTAATGATGATGATGATGATGATGACACTGATGATGATGATGACGATGGCGATGATGATGATCAAATGATAATGGTGGTGATGACAATGGCAATAATGATTATGATGATGAATGATGGTGATGGTGGCAATGTCGATGACAATAGCAATGATGATGATGATAGAATGATAGTGATGATGCTAATGACGATGGTGATGATAATGATGGTTATGATAATGATGGTTATGATAATGATGGTTATGATGACAATGGTGATGATGATGATGATAATGATGATGTTAATGATGATCATGATAATGATCATGATGTTGATTGTAATATTGGTACTGGTGATGATGATGAGGATGATGTCAATGGTGATTTATGGTTGAGCAGGAACATTCAATTAAGTTAAAAAAATAAGCAGACCAGAAAATATTACCAATTTAACAATTATCTTCTGAAGTATATTACTATTATACATTCTGCGCCTGTGGTCTTCGAAGAAATCTTTGATGTACACGCACGGTTTTTCTTCATAGTAAGGCATTATGTAGTAGATTTTGTCTTTGGTCACTGGCTTAATTGGTGAAGTCGTACTCTGCCATTGTGGTATTTCAGCTGCAGCGTTCTGATCCACAGATTTGTCTTCTTCAGACTCCCCTGTTTCTTCGCTGCTGTCGCCATCTCGATTGGTTGGCGGGTTGTAACCATCTAAAACATTTCCAGCATTCCCTGTAATCAAAGATCAATAAAGAATTTTTGGAATACAGTCATTGAGGGTTTGATGCTTCTTAGCCCCGACACCCCAGTTTTTTTTTCTTTCTTTTTGGGCCTTTGTCAAGAGGAACAGCAGTGCCCGTAACCCTTAACAAGCACTCTGAGACAGGTGGGTGGTACGGAGATACCTTTGACACTCTTCCAGTAACTTCAAGGTAGGTGGGGCTCTGAAATCCTGTAAGGCAATTTAACTAGAAGATCACACCCACTGTAAAATCTACAGCTTGATGGTCACCATAGCTGTCTTAGCCCACTACCACCCATCATCATCATCATCATCACCATCCTCATTATCATCATCATTTAACGTCCATTGTCCATGCTGGCATGGGTTGGACGGTTTGACCAGAGCTGGCAAGCTGGAAGGCTGCACCAGACTCCGGTGTGATTTGGCAAGGTTTCTATGGCTGGATGCCCTTCCTAATGCCAACCAGTCTGAGAGTGTAATGGGTGCTTTTATGTGTCACCGGCATGGATGCCATTTGCATGACAACAGGGTGCATTTATGTGTCACTGGCACGGGTGCAAATTTGTGTGACACCAGTATCTGCCACAACTGTGATTCTGCTTGGCTTGATGGGTCTTCTTCTCAAGCACAACATAGTTAAAAAAAAGATGATAAATAGGTGCAGGCGTGGCTGTATGGTCAGAAGCTTGCTTCCCAACCATATGGATCTACATGGCACCATGGGCAAGTGTCTGCTACTATAGCCTCAGGCCAACTAAAGCCTTGCAGGTGGATTTGGTAAATGGAAACTGAAAGAAGCCCATCATCATCATCATCATCGTTTAACATCCGTTCTCCATGCTAGCATGGGTTGGACGGTTTGACCGGGGATCTGGGAAGCCAGAAGGCTGCACCAGGCTCCAGTCTGATCTGGCAGTGTTTCTACAGCTAGATGCCCTTCCTAACGCCAACCACTCCGTGAGTGTAGTGGGTGCTTTTTACGTGCCACCTGCACAGGTGCCAGGCGAGGCTGGCAACGGCCATGATCGGATTGGTGCATTTTACGTGCCACCAGCACAGAAGCCAGTTGTGGCGGCACTGACATCGGCATTCATATATATATATATATTTATTTATGTATGTATATATCTGTATATATTTATGTGTGTGTGTCTATGTTTTTGTGTTTGCCCACCATTACCACTTGACAACTGGTATTGGTGTGTTCAGATGCTTGTAACTTAGCAATTTGGCAAAAGAGACTGATAAAATAAGTACTAGGCTCAAAAATATAAGTCCTGGGTTCGACTTGTTTGACTAAAACCATTCTAGTGGTGCTCCAGCATGGCTGCAGTCAAATGACTGAAACAAGTAAAAGAATAAAGGAAAATATATTAAGAAAGAATACTTAACCCTTTAGTGTTCAGATTATTCTATCAAACATAATGCTTATTGATTCCCATTGATTTGAATTAATCATGCATTATCTCATATCTTCAAGATCTTGATGGTGTAATTACTTAATGTAGAATAACATTGTAGGGTAGGTGTGAGAGCCTGGATCTGGTCAGTTTGAACATAAAACAGATTAGCTATTTTGGCCGGATATGGCCGGTTTAAATACTAAAGGGTTAAATCTGAACAAGTTGTATTTGAGGAATTACTTTAATCTTCCAACCTTATTGGAACTTTATAAGAAATCTTCATTTTATTCTCAGAAAACCATCTTACCAATGCTCATTTCAAAATGAACTGGTTTTTCTCCAATCTTTTTGTCTATCATCGTTGCTTCTAAAATGGAACCAAACAAGAAGTATTCATCTTTCTTTCCTCCAGCATTCTGCAATACAAAAAAATAAAAAATTAAACAGTATAAAAGGGAGAAAGAATGGTAATAATAGACACAAATTATAGTTTTATTTTCTGTATTGCAAAGACATTGACTGTTTTATATATTGATTCCAAATCTTAGACTAAAGGTTAGCAATATCAGGGGAGGAGAGTAAGGTGATAACATCGATTCCATTGTCTCACTGGTATTTATTCTATCAACCCTGAAGAGACGAAAGGTGAAGTTGGCCTCTATGAAATTTGAAGTCAGAAAATAAAGATGGACATAAGGCGGTGAGCTGGCAGAATGGTTAGCACGCCGAGCAAAATTGTTTAATGGTATTTTGTCTGCCGCTACATTCTGAGTTCAAATTCTGCCAAGTTTGACTTTGCTTTTCATCCTTTCGGAGTCAATTAAATAAGTACCAGTTATGCACTGGGGTTGATGAAATCGACTTAATCCCTTTGTCTGTCCTTGTTTGTCCCCTCTATGTTTAGCCCCTTGTGGGCAATAAAAAATAAGAACATAAAGATGGACAATATGCTGCTAAGCATTTTGCCTGGCACATTAACGATTCTTCCATCTCATCACCTTAACAGAAAAGTTGATTTCAAATTTTGGCGCAGGGGAAGGGCTGGGTAGATTACATTGGCTCCAATGTTCAACTGGCATTTTATTTCTTTATTGCCCACTGAGGGATAAACATAGAGGGGACAAACAAGGACAGACAAAGGGATGAAGTCGATTATTTCGACCCCAGTGTGTAACTGGTACTTATTTAATCAACCTCGAAACGATGAAAGACAAAGTCAGCTTTGGCGGAATTCGAACTAAGAATGTAATGGCATACAAAATACTACTAAGTTTTTCACCTGGAGTGCTAATGATTCTGCCAGCTCGCCAGACTGGGCATTGTGAGTATTTATTGACTGAAAACTCCTAAAGCACTACGAGGTTCCAGCAGGGGATGATGGTAAACCCTGCTGTACTCTTTCACCACAACTTTCTCTCACTCTTTCTTCTTGTTTCTATTGTACCTGTATTTCAAAGGGCCAGCCTTGTCACACTCTGTATCATGCTGAGTCTCTCCGAGAACTTTATCAAGGGCACATGTGTCTGTGGTGTGCTCAGCCACTTGCATGTTAATTTCACGAGTAGGCTGTTCTATTGATTAGATCAACTGGAACCCTCATCGTCGCAACTGATGGAGTGTCATTAGATTGCTATAATTGCAGTTGTTGAGAATTTTAGCCTCCAGTTCATTTAGGAATAATATAGAGGGTGTCCATAAATTACCTTTACAATTTGAGCAATTCGGGAAAAATGAAAAATAAAGGATAACTCATCAGAGCTTATTGGAAAATATGGGCAAACAAATACAGTTTTATTAGAAATATCATAACACTTCCATGCAGGCTCCATTGGTTGCATGCAACACATCTCAATGTTACAATACAATAAATTGTGGAAGTTGTAAAGATAAATTATGAACACCCTGTATAGATACACACACGCTCACACACACACACACACATTCACAAACACACACATTCACAAACACACACATCCATAAACATACACACACACACTTACAAACACACATACACTTGCACAGACATCTACAGACACACAAACACACACACGTACATTCACAAACACACTCTCTCAACCCCCCCCACACATATATACACACAAATTATGCATACATTCATAAACACACATGCCTGCACACACTCACAAGCACACATACATACACTTGCACATACACTCCTACAGACACACTCACAAATGCACATACACACACTTATGCACACATACAAATTACACACACACGCATTCACTAACATACACTTTCTCACAAACACACATACACTCTCATG
Source organism: Octopus sinensis (assembly GCF_006345805.1). NCBI lineage: Eukaryota > Metazoa > Mollusca > Cephalopoda > Octopoda > Octopodidae > Octopus > Octopus sinensis. The sequence continues at coordinate 31,687,958 of NC_043019.1, read as the reverse complement.
CATACACTTGCACACACACCTACAGACATGCTCACAAACACAAACACACACACACAGACACACTTGCACAAAATACCATCCATAAATTACACATGTGCATCAATTGCAGTGCTTACCTCTGGCAAAGGATTACATGTTTCGAGTTCCACTAGGGTAATCGTATCCATGTTGTCAACAATTTCTGCCGTCACAGCTACCAACAGGCGTCCACGATAAGAGACACCTTCTCCAAGACCATTATTCAGATATGTATGTTCACTTAGAATGCTGTAGTATCTCGTTGAACCATATAAATTGATCCATGAGGGACCAAATGTTGGCAAAAATCCTAGAAACAGAGAAAATTATGGAATGAATAAACAAAACCTGATATGGATGGAAGCACTCTGTCGGTTACGACGACGAGGGTTCCGGTTGATCCGATCAACGGAACAGCCTGCTCGTGAAATTAACGTGTAAGTGGCTGAGCACTCCAGAGACACGTGTACCCTTAACGTAGTTCTCGGGGATATTCAGCGTGACACAGAGAGTGACAAGGCCGGACCTTTGAAATACAGGTACAACAGAAACAGGAAGTAAGAGTGAGAGAAAGTTGTGGTGAAAGAGTACAGCAGGGATCACCACCATCCCTGCCGGAGCCTCGTGGAGCTTTTAGGTGTTTTCGCTCAATAAACACTCACAACGCCCGGTCTGGGAATCGAAACCGCGATCCTACGACCGCGAGTCCGCTGCCCTAACCACTGGGCCATTGCCCCTCCAAACAGAACCTGATATAATACACTGAAGTTGCCTCTGTAGGTTTTCTGTAGAAATTAGAGCCGGCATTAAAAGTTACATTTCTTATATGAATATGTCTATGTAAACAATGCAATCATCATCATCGTTTAACATCTGCTTTCCATGTTGGCATGGGTTGGACGGTTTGACTGAGGACTGGTAAGCCAGGAGGCTGCACCAGGCTCCAATCTGATCTGGCAACCACTTTGAGAGTGTAGTGAGTGCTTTTTACATGTCACTGGCATGGGGGCTAGTCAGGTGGCACTGGCACTGACCAACTTGAATGATGCCTTTTATGTGTCACTGGCATGGGAGCCAGTCAGGCAGCACTAGCATTGACCACACTCAATCGAAGATAGAAAAAATAAGTAATGGCGTATATACATATTTCAAGAGTTGTTGCTGTTTTTTCAGTGCCACATCCAACCCATTAACAATCCATGAGCACATCACTAAATTTAGCAATGTAACACAATTGGGTATACTAATTTTACATATTTAAGTAATATGTTCATAGATGGTTAATGAGGTGGTTGTGGTGCTGATGAAGGAGCAATAACCCCTGAAATATGAATATACACCTATTACCTATATATTTTTTTTATCTCCGATAGCATTGTTTACATAGATGTGGTCATACATGAAACATCATATCTATCAGTGCAGGCTCGACTTTCTGCAGAAAACCTGTAGAGATAAATTTAAAAAGTGATTGAATCACACTACTAACACAGATAGGACATGGCATTGACTTATAAGCCTTTGATATATTCGGTAGTATATTATGGTAGCATAACAAAATACAGTGTCCCAGTCAGCAATTAATATACAGGAGGTAAAAGATGTAAGGAATAATAAGAATACAGTCTTGCTTCAATGTAATTTGGCTCAGCAAATATATTTTTGTAACAGGGTGCATAGCTTGGGGATCAAGGAGTCTCTTCAGGCTGAGCCATTATTTCTCTGCATTGAGAGATCACAACTTCAGTATGAAGGATATGTGGTTAAAATATCACAGGAAAGAATTGTAAGATGGGTATTATCTGACCATTTCGTTGGCGCCACTATTTCTGTGCCACTATTTTGAACCACTATTTTGGTGCCACTACTTTGGTGTCACTATTTTGGTGCCACTACTTTGGTACCACAATTTTGGTTCCACTATTTTGGTACCCCTATTTTGGTGCCACTATTTTGGTTCCACTATTTTGGTACCCCTATTTTGGTGCCACTATTTTGGTTCCACTATTTTGGTGCCACTATTTAGTGTCACTATTTTGTCTCTTTGACTGAATGCGTGAATATGCTTGTTCCCTATTCGCAGTAAATCCTGAAGTTAAGAAGTCTCAAAATATTTTTATATCAAAAGAATTGTTGAACACCAGACTAAAGCAAATCAAATATTTGAGAATGGGACACCCAATGATAATTATGGTTGAACCTGTGGCTGTTGAGACCTCTGGTGTTCTTAGCACCAGGACCTTATCCCTGCTCACTGCTATCAGGATGGAGATTGCTGTCTGCAAGTGCAAGCCCCTCAAGTCAGAATGGCTGTTCCAGCGCATCTCCCTCGCTACCCTCCAAGGCAATGCTTTTCTTATTTTGTTTACTGGTGCTGTGAAAAATGTTTCTATATAGTAAGAGACAAGATTCTTCGTTAATCCATGCGTAACAGAATTGATCAAAACAGTGCAACTATATACACTGCATAGATGGGGTTAATAATCTTACAGCATCTCAATAAGTAACAGCCGTTCCTAATGAAACACCTTATGACAAATGGTTATAGAATTCTGTAAATATTTACTGTTCCTAATGAGACACCTGAAGCTAATTGGAAAGAGAATTTATTGTGAAATAGTACAAATATATATTCACCAAAAATATTCTGTTAACTGAATTATGTCAGCGGAATTTACACCTGTGTACTTGTGAGAAACATGTTAGCACTTACCTTTATCCCCTTCGTTAGATATCTTTCCTAAGTCAATGAAATGTGTTCCGATCACGTCTTCATTGACACTATCATTGTCACGTAACTGAATTCGTATCCTCCGACATAATGGAGGGAACATTTCATTAAATACCAACTGTTCATTCCAAACAGGCTCATAAGCTCCTTTTTTCACTGATGTTTTTCCCTGGAATCAACAAATATTACATTCAAAAGTCAAACAGTTGATACACTTGATGGCAGGCAGTTCAAAACTTCATGGCACATCGTTTATTAGTATTGGGTTGTCCGGAAAGTTTGTGCCGATTTTTAAAGGAAAGAAAAAGGTCAATAAATACTTGCCATTACATTTTTTAATCAACCAAATATGAACCATTTTGTTGCACAATGCATCTCCATCTTTCCTTTAACTTGAAAATACCCTGTTCCCAGAATTGAGGTGGTTTCATGGCAAAGAATTCATCAAGGTATCTTTTTACGTCATCCAAGGAATTGAAATATTTACCATTAAGACTATTCTGCAGAGACCTGAATAAGTGGAAATCCGAAGGAGGAATATCTGGTGAATATGGAAGGTGGGATAACACATCCCAGCCGAGCTGCAGCAAGTTTTGTCTGGTTCCCAAAGCATCAAGTGCCGAAAAGGAACTTTCTTATCTTCCATTTTAAAGGGTTACAGAATTAACACAGGTAATAGGAACATAAATCTTCTTTCACGAAAAGATATCTTAAACTGTGCTGTAAATGGAGGTGTAGTCAAATCTTATTTTATGGACTCAACCATGTTCTAAAATAAGTTGAAAGGTAAGCTACTATATAAATCGGCACAAACTTTCCGGACAACCCAATAGTTACTATATGGAAATAAAGATGTGTGTCAGACTTCTCATCTACCCCTTCATACACTCTTCACCTGAATGAATAGATTGATAGCCAGATAGACATGCACACACAGACACACGTATAGATATTTGTATCATAGCGCGAGTCTGTGTGTGTGTGCGTGTGTGTGTGTGTGTGTGTGTGCACACTTTTGAGTCTATTCACCTGAAGAGGCACAGGCATAGCCATTGCTGAGTGATATTACTGCAATGCTGTGTATAATACACATAACATTCAGCAATGAAATAAACTCTTTATTAAATTTCTTGAAACAAACACAGCGTGTTTCACAGAAATGTTGAAACAAAAAGATGAAATAGGATACAGAATAACAATGGAGGAAAGATGGAAAAGGCAATATCTGATATTTCACACTTAAATTTATAGGATATAGAACAGGCATGGGCAACATGTTTTTTAAGAAGAGGGCTACATGAAACATAGCTTATCACCAGGAAGGCCACATTATTATTATTATTATTATTATTATTATTATTATTAATATTATTAATATTATTATTATTATTACTATTACTATTATTATTATTATTATTATTATTATTATTATTATTATTATTATTATTATGATCAAGTTTCTTCCTGTGCCACAGCAACAAAGTCCATCTGCCACACTTCTTGGTCCATCATCACTGCCTCAAGGTCCTGGATACATTCCAGGCCAGTATCCACAATCAAGTTGTTGATGTAAGTATGAGGATGTTTTTCTCTTCTTACATCATGATGAGGTGGGTTCCACCAGAATTCTTTGGATGCTTCCAGTTTAGGACAGTCTTTCTTTAGACGCACCATTCAGAAAGTCCCATAAGCTACAATTTGTCCTTGACACAGAATAGGGTTGAGTAAGAGAGGAAATATCTTTTTATGTTCTGTAGTAAATAATTTATAGGATGGAGACCTAGAATGGAAGAAGTGCTAAGAGGAAATAAAATCTCTTACCTTTCTTCCAGCAAAGGAAACTTGAACAAAGGGATCGACCAAATCTTTTGCTTCTCCAGTCAATGCCCGTTTCACATTTGCCATGATTCCTGTATTCATTTTTGGCAGACCATCTGCCTTGTAGATCTTTATAACAAACCTAGCTCGCTGCCTGTCGACAGGAACTCCTTCTGGTAATAACAAGTTCCTAAAAAAGATAAAACGGAGGAAGAGAATTGCTTTAATACTGTATTTGCTGGAATATAACACAAACTCTTACTTTGTTAAAAAAAAAGAAAAAAAATTATCTTTTAATTTTTTTGGACCCCGCCACCATGTCTTTTTGGAATACTCAAATAGCATAGTGGGCAGAATTAACAACAACAACAACAACAGGACTTTCACTTAGTTCATAGGATATGTTCTGTGACAAGTTAATGACACTCCCTTGGCACTCTTACCACCAGAAATGCAGCAAACCAGTGAAATGTGATCAATGATATCATTTCCTCAAAATTTGACAAAAATAAACAAACTTCATATTTTTTGTCCAATAGATTGAGGATCCTCAACAGATGGGAAAGAAATCGTTCACTTAGTTGGATATCAAATTGGCAGGTATCATTTCTCAGAGGAAGAACATAGTCCCTAGTATAAAAAAACATATGGGATCACTTTTGATTGCAGTTCAATTGGAGAAGCTTCGATCAAAGGTCAGCTGGAAAAACCTTTGATCATACACTTGCCACTTGAAAAAAATTGACCTGGTGTTAAACAACAGTAATGCCGATCTACTTAGAGCTATGGAGATTTGGTTGTCAATAGTTAAAAGAGTGAAATTAGGCTTGTGCATTGATCATACAGATTTTAGCCTTCAATTATTTTCTTCTGTCAATATGTCAAATGGTAACAATGGAAAGTTATTTAAAATGTAAGCAAGATTGGGAATACCTCAACCTGCCAAGAGTGAAGTATGTTCACCTCAAACAATTCAGTAATAGGAATTAACATAAAAAGTCCTAAGTGAACAAAAAGATTAATATATTTTTTTATCTCTTATCTTTTACCATTTACTTGTTTCAGTCATCGGACTGTGGCCATGTTGGAGTACCACCTTGAAGAGTTTAGTTGAATGAACCAACACAATTCATTTGGTCTCTTTTGCTGAACTGCTAAGTTATAAGGATATAAACAAACCAACACTGTTTGTCAAGTGGTAGTGGGGGACAAACGCAAACACAAAGAGATGTGCCCACACATATCTATGCACATAGACAGCAGACACACATACATACACACACACACACACACACACAGATGTGATAGGCTTCACATCCAGTTTCTTTCAAACAGATATACATGGAAGATTCTGGTTGACCTGGGGGTTTGGTGGAAGACACTTGCCTAAGGTACTGCACAGTGAGACTGAACCTAAGACCAAATGGTTGAGAGGCTTACCTCCCAAACCACACAGCCATGGCTAAAATAAAGTGAAAGAAAAGAAAAGCATAACAAAAAGAAAAAATACATTGAAAGAAATATACTTTCGGTTCTCTAAGAAAATGGAAAATGGAAAGTAAGAAGAATAATGATTATAAAATTTGCTTACGATTCGATATCATCGTCATCGTGGTCATTTTTCGGTGGAACCTGATGAAGAAATGAAGAATAAGACAAAATGGAATGGAGAAAATGGTCCAATGGTTAGAATCACTAAAAATACATTAAATTAATTGTAACCTAAGTACAATCAAATCTTTCTTTCTGTCTTCCCCCTCATACACACACACACACACACATGCACGTACTATGGGCTTCTTTTAGTTTCCATCAACCAAATCCACTTACTAGTCTTTTGTTGGTCCAGGACTACAGTAAGAAAAAGCTCGGCCAAGGTGCTACACAGAGGGTGGGAACCTGGAACCCTGTTATTGAGAAGCAAACTTCTTAACCACACAGCCGTGCCTGTGGTAAACAATATATACGTGTGTGCATGTGTGCATATGTGTGTAAGTGCATGTGTGTGTGTGTGTGTGTGTGTGTGTGTGTGTGTGTGTGTGTGTGTGTGTGTGTGTGTGTGTGTGTGTGTGTGAGTGTGTGTGTGTAAGTGTATGTGTGTGTGTGTATTTGTGCATACCTTAAACGGATTTTCTGATTCAGCTAGAGTATGTATACATACATACATAACCTTCTAAATCTAGTTTATAGATCAGGGTTGATCTGAGTGTTAAAGCCTAATTTGCTGAACATAATTACAATAAAAGAGCCTCAACAGAGTCTCTCGCCACATTGAATTCATGGAGTCATAGCTAAGCAATGTCTTGGCCAGATTGAGTGAATCAAATTGATTCCAGAACTTGTTTGTTTCTGTCTGATAATTATCTGATGATTATTCTACTGGTCTCTTTTCACTGGTTGCCAAGTGGTGTGGGACAGCACAAAAAAATACACACACACACAAACATACACTCATATATAATACACACATATGTGTGTGTGTGTGTATAAATGATTAATTACGGGTGTGTGTGTGTATATATATATATAAATAAAAAATTAGAAAATGGTAAGCTCTTGTTTATCCTGTTGTTACCTGCACTCTATGTGTATGGTGTGCTTGCACACCAATGCCCAGGGGTAATACAGATAATGGATACCGATAGTATATATGGATATTTTATCCCTTAGTCGGTTACTATAACCGCTAACTCTGGTTACATATATATATATATGTGTGTGTGTGTGTGTAAGGTAAAAAACCCCTATACCTAGAAAGTTCCCCTCTCAGGCACAAGTCCAGGCAAATTTGTTTTAAGGAAAACCAGCAGTCGCCCATGCATACCAGCCTCTCCTCTCCATGCCACTGATGTTATCTAAGGGAAAGGCAAAGGCCAAATTAGCTTGGCACCAGTGATGTTGCAACTCACTTCTACAGCTGAATGAACTGGAGCAATGTGAAATAAAATGTCTTGCTCATGAACACAACACACAGACTGGTCCAGAAATTGAACTCACTACCTCATGATCGTGATCCTGATACTCTAACCACTGAGCCATGTGCCTTCACTATATAAGTGGCTTCCACACAGTTTCCACACTCTCACAGGGCATTGGCTGGCACAGGGCTATAGAAGAAGACATTTCCCAAAGGTGGTGCCAAGATTACAGAGACACACACACACACATATATGATATATTATTATTATTATTATTATTATTATTATTATTATTATTAAGTGAGAGAGCAGTGCATGCCATCAAAGTGGCACTGGGGTAAAATATACGAAGCCCAGTATACCCATCATGACAACCCGTCTGATAAGGGTTATTATTATTGTTATTATCATTCTTCTTCTTCTTCTTCTTCTTCTTCTTCTTATTATTATTATATTATTATTATTATTACTTAAAGGTCACTATACAGGTATTAAAGTGCTACTAATAGTTTCATATGTTGAGAAAACTCAAACATATTCTTCAGGCACAAACCAAATAAACTAGATTTAGACGGCTATGTATTTATACATTCTCTAACCGAATGTGACCTTTTAATAATAATATTTATCTCTCACAAGATGGAGTATGTTTTTATTGAATTTTCTATCACAGATAAGTACATTACACACACACATATATATATACACACACACACTCGTAAATATATATATATATATATGTGTCATTTAGTCATTTGCTTGTTTCAATCATTTGACTGCGGCCATGCTGGAGTATCGCCATTAATTGAACAAATTGACCCCAGAACTTATTCTTTATAAGCCAAGCACTTATTCTATTGGTCTCTTTTGGCGAACCACTAAGTGACGGGGGCATAAACACACCAATGTCTATTGTCAAGCAATGGTGGTGGGGACAAGCACAGACACACACACACAGATATGTACACACACACACATACATATATATATATAGGCTTCTTTCAGTTTCTGTCTACCAAACCCACTCACAAGGCTTTGGTCGGCCTGAGCCTATAGTGGAAGACATTTGCTCAAGGTGCCATGCAGTAGAACTGAACCTGGAACAATGTGGTTGGTAAGCAAGCTTTTTTAACCACAAAGTCACTATATATATATATATATATATTATATATATATATATAAGCAGTTATGTGGATAAACAAACAAAATATACTAAATATAATGGCTTGAGTATGAAATACAAAATATGTATATATGTATACATGCAAAACGAGGGAAAGTAAAGAGTGGAGACTTTCAGATGATGAATAATTAAGTATAAAAATATAGATATTTATTGCACAGACCAGATAATATTTCACAGTACAGCCATGTAAACAGACTCTTTCAACTGTTTTCGTGACTATACTGCATTCGAAATATTACCTTCTTGTCTGTATAATATGATATATATTTGATATTTCTAAAAACTAAATAAAAGTTTGTTTACATATATTGTTGCATAGATATTTATATCAATAGATCCAAGCTGTTATATTTAATATATCTAAATTGTTTATCCACATAATTGCCTCCACATTTGGTCAAGTTGATCCCTCTTATAGCCAATTTTAACCCCATGGAATTGGTCCCCTGTAAAGACATCGGAGTCTAAGTTTGAATTATTATATTATATATTATAATAATTATATTTATATTATTTGTTATTTATGTATTGGTTTATGTCTATCACTGTTTGAGTTGCTTAATAGTGGTTTTATTTCTAATTCATATTTTATATATTTATACAGTGAAATTTGATTTAATCCTAAATCTAAATTTCCTCTGTAAGTTTGGAGCTATACTCCCTAATATTATTATTATTATTATTATTATTATATATATATATATATATATCCCACCCATGCCAGCATGTTAGGCGGATGTTATATGATGATGACGATGATATATATATATGTGTGTGTGTGAGTGTGTGTATATGTATATATACGTAAAAAAGCACCATTTGAGCCTGATCATTGCCAGCGACGCCTTACTGGCACATGTGCCAGTGACACATGAAAAACAACATTTGAGTGAGGTCATTGCCAGTACCGCCTGACTGGTAGCACATAAAAGTATCCTCTACACTCTCGGAGTGGTTGGTGTTAGGAAGGGAATCCAGCAGTAGAAACTTTGCCAGATCAGATTGGAGCCTGGTGCAGCTTTCTGGCTTGCCAGTCCTCAGTCAAACCATCCAACCCATGCACCAGCATGGAAAGCAGACATTAAATGACGATGATGATGATATGTATGTATGTATGTATGATGTATGTATGTATGTATGTTTGTATGTATATATATATATTCGGAGAACCTAATATACTCACTAACCTGCTCCGGGTGTCAAGAGCAGTACATAGGCCAAACAAAAAATGGTTTGCGTAAACGAATGGCCCTGCACAGATCCCAGATAAAAATCCCCAAAACAGAAAAATAGTTTTAGCCAACACATAGATACTTGCGCCAACAAAAAAACACCAAACTTCAGAATTTTCCCCCTCTACCAATTTAGGGACGATACAACCTCGAGACAATGAATAAGTAAAGAAAATCTCTTTATTACAAAATACAAGCCACTTCTTAACGGGTCTACGACAAACAATTAATATACCTCAACTTTAGAATAAAAGAAAAAAATATATATACACACACAAATACTACACTCCATAGAATCCATTACTAATCAGCCCCTTCATAGCTATATTTACACCCATTCATATTCTCCCTTCTCTGTTTTTTTCTTCTTCTTCTTCCTCTTCTTCTTCATCATCATCGTTATCATCATCATCGGCATCATCATCATCGCCACCATCATCACCACCATCTTCTCCTTCTCCTCTTCTTCTTCTTCTTCTTCTTCTTCATCATCATCGTTATCATCATCATCGTCGTCATAATCATCACCACCATCACCATCATCGTCATCTTCTCCTTCTCCTTCTTCTTCTTCTTCTTCTCCACCCCCTACCCCTTAAGTTTGTCACTAATGTTTTTTAGTATAACACCTACGCTAATTCTATAAACAAGCCTGTCAATATAAATATTCTCCTGAATTGAACTGAGACTGCCAGCCGCCACTGACCATTCAAAATACGACCATCAGGGCACTCCCAGATTCTCCCACCCCCCTTTCCTCACCAGCCTTCCCTCTACTACCCTACCAAGAACTCACAACTACCTCGAACACACAAGTGCAAACAAGGGAGTCAGAGAAAGGCAGAATGCCACTTAAATTTGAACACTACTATAGAAATATTCTTTTAAAAAAACTTTTCTTCTAATTTTTCTAAATTTAATTATTTAATCGTTACAGTTGAAAAGGTCTCAAAATGACCGAAACGGTACTGAAATGTTCACTATAAAATTATTTTAGCATTTTCTATTTTTTACTTGTTTTTTCATATTATATATATATATATATATATATATACACACACAAATACTACACTCCATAGAATCCATTACTAATCAGCCCTTCATAGCTATATTTACACCCATTCATATTCTCCCTTCTCTGTTTTTTTCTTCTTCTTCTTCTTCCTCTTCTTCTTCATCATCATCGTTATCATCATCATCGGCATCATCATCATCGCCACCATCATCACCACCATCTTCTCCTTCTCCTCCTTCTTCTTCTTCTTCTTCATCATCATCGTTATCATCATCATCGTCGTCATAATCATCACCACCATCACCGTCATCTTCTCCTTCTCCTTCTTCTTCTTCTTCTTCTCCACCCCCTACCCCTTAAGTTTGTCACTAATGTTTTTTAGTATAACACCTACGCTAATTCTATAAAGAAGCCTGTCATATAAATATTCTCCTGAATTGAACTGAGACTGCCAGCCGCCACTGACCATTCAAAATACGACCATCAGGGCACTCCCAGATTCTCCCACCCCCCTTTCCTCACCAGCCTTCCCTCTACTACCCTACCAAGAACTCACAACTACCTCGAACACACAAGTGCAAACAAGGGAGTCAGAGAAAGGCAGAATGCCACTTAAATTTGAACACTACTATAGAAATATTCTTTTAAAAAAACTTTTCTTCTAATTTTTCTAAATTTAATTATTTAATCGTTACAGTTGAAAAGGTCTCAAAATGACCGAAACGGTACTGAAATGTTCACTATAAAATTATTTTAGCATTTTCTATTTTTTACTTGTTTTTTCATATATATATATATATATATATATAATATACACATACACACACACACACACACATACATGATGTCTGATCAATAAGTATCCGGATTGTTGCTAAAGCACATAGAGAGAATCTGCTTGGCACAGATTGATCTTGAACTCTGCTGTTCATCTACACTTAGTTTTAACATTCTAGTTCATTTCTGCTGTTTACAGCAGTGCCTGGAAGGAAGATGTGTAGCATGTGATCGTTGCATTGGCCATGACAGAGAAAGTTGTCATGGTGCTACCTGCTCAGATGCCTATGCAAGGTTACAGAAAGTGTATGGAGAGGAGTATATGAGCCGCACACAAGTGTACGAGTGGTTCAGACGTTTCAAAGATGGCCGAAAAAATGTTGATATTGATGATCATTCTCGGAGTTCCTCAAACAGCAGAACTAAGAAAAACCTCACAGATGTGCTTGCAACTGTGAGGGAAAATCATTTAATTACCATCTGTGAGTTATCAGAGGATGTGCAGATTAGTTATGGTTCAGTTCAGTCCATTATCACGGAAGATTTGGGTGAGACATGTGTCTGTGACGTTTGTGCTAAAACTGCTTTCAGCTGACCAAAAAGACACTCAGGTTTCAGTAGCACAAGATCTTGATTGTGCCAAGAATGATGAAAATTTTTGAAAACTTTGCGTAGGCCTCTGAGCAAGTATCATACAGCTTTTGGCAAAATTTGATGCAGGTTCTCTGCTCAGCTTCCTCTGTCATGGTCAATGCAATGATCACACGCTACACACCTTCCTTCCAAGCACTGTTGTAAACAGTGGAAGTGAGCTAGAAAGTTAAAATTTAGTGGACATGTACAGCAGTGTACAAGATCAATCTGTGCCAAGTGGCTTTACTCTGCATGCTTTAACTTCTTTACTATGGCAACAGTCCAGATACTTATTGATCAGACAACACACACACACATACACACACACACACACTCACATATATATATATATATACATATAAATTATGTTATTTAAAATAATTTGCTCCGGTTCTGTGCTACTTCAAGTTTTGCAGGCTCCAAAAAGGAGACTGACTCCTTCAGGCTTCTGGAATGCCAAATCAGGCTTCCGTTAGGAGCCTGTGAAACTTGAAGGTGCATAGAACTGAATCAAGTTGTTTCAAATAATAATACATGTAACTCCTACTAAATGTGCTGAATGCCCTTTTCTCTCATTCACTCACATGTATGTAGACGCATTGATTATTTTACTTGTTTCAGTCATCTGATTGTGGCCTTGCTGGAGCATCGCTTTAAAAGGGCACTGGAGATGTAAATACAGCAACATCTGTTGACAATCAGTGGTGGGAGGAAAAACAAAGACACAAAGGCACACTCACATATCATCATCATTGTTTAACGTACGTTTTCCATGCTAGCATGTGTTGGATGATTTGACTGAGGACTGGCAAACCAGATGGCTGCACCAGGCTCCAACCACTCCGAGAGTGTAGTGGGTACTTTTATGTGTCACTGGCATGAGGGCCAGTCAAGCAGTACTGGCAATGGCCATGCTCAAATGGTGGTTTTTATGTGCCACCTGCACAGGAGCCAGTCCAGCGGCACTGGCAACGACCTCGCTATACAATAGGCTTCTTTCAGTTTCCATCAACCAAATCCACTCACAAGGCTTTGGTCAATCCAAAGCTATAGTAAAAGACACTTGCCCAAGTTGACATGCTGTGAGACTGAACCAAGGCCCATATTGTTAGTAAGCAAGCTTCTTAACGCACAGTCACACCTACACCTATACCCATATATATATATATATATATAAGGAGAGTTTACGAAAAAAACAAAAGACGAAGACAGGTGATGTACAAAACAAACAGATGTATTAGTATAACACTCAGGAATAGAAAAAGTCTTTTACGTTTCGAGCCTATGCTCTTCTACAGAAAGGGACACAGAAAAAACAAGGAGAGAAAAAAATGTGTGTAGTGGCTAACGATCTATAAATAGATGCATATATATGTAATATATATCTACGTATCTGTATCTATTTCTTTCTCTCACTATTTATGTGTGTGTGCGCATGTGTGCGTATATGTTTGTGTGTGTATGTGTGTGTGTGTGTGTGCTCATTGTGTATGTACACATGTAGTTAAATAAGAAAAAGTATTTGAGCTGAATACATGTGAAAATTACATGTGGAACTGGACAAAATTTGGACAAGAAACAAAACAAAAATATCCAGTTAAAAAAGAAATCACTCCAAATTTGAAGTGAGAAAAGTATTTGAAATATATGTACATTAGAAACCTCAAGGGGGCATAACTCATTGAAATTAGCAAAAGAGTTGCTTAACTCAATCAGCTTTGAAAATTCATTTAAAAAAAAAACCAAACAAAAAGCAAAAGAAAAACCAAAAAATTTACTAATGTTATTTCAGCTATGTTGAAAAGCTTTCGATTGTAAGGCAAAGGAGATGCGTATTTGTAGGAAATTCAAAGGACTAAGAATTTACGGTTTTAATGAGAAGAGACCTTTGTCACGATGCTGTCTGGTTTCTATGGTAACCCATACTCTTAATTATTGCCTTTAGTTTAGAAAAATATCAATAGTGATTTCTAATGAAATTGAATACGGGAAAATAATTTTTGTCTGATTTGATGTCCTACCGATTCTTTCCGTGTAGTGCTTTAGAAATAATAATAATAATAATAATAATAATAATAATAATAATAATAATAATAATAATGATCCCTTCTACTATAGGCACAAGGCCTGAAATTTTTGGGGAGGGCACTAGTTGATTACATCAACCCCAATGTGTAACTGGTACTTAGTTTATCGACATTGAAAGAATGGAAGATAAAATTGACCTTGGTGGAATTTGAACCCAGAACATAGAGATGGACGAGATGCTACTAAGCATTTTGCCTGGCATGCTAATGATTCTGCCAGCTCACTGCCTTAATAATAATGATAATAATAATGTACATGTTTTGTTTTAGTATAAATGTTCTGCCTAATACCACAGATTTGCTTGTCAGTTGTTTGACTTTAACCAGTTGTCCTTTAGTGGCTGACAATATGCACATCTCTGATCACAAGCAGAAGTAGTGGGGGGAGCATCTAGCCATGTGTTGAGAGGAATTCTTTGGAGTTTGAATAATTCACCTCTGGGAACATGGGTGTTTCATTCATCATCCTTAAACAAACCTTATTCAGGGACCTTTTGAGCAAGATGGGCTACTCAAATTGCAGAAAATTCTAACTAGACCCCACCTGCAAGGTCATGCCCTGTTCATCTTGATATGAGATCACTATGTCATGCACATATAGTTGTGATGCATGTGCCTAGTGTACCTTTATCAAATAAATAGTTATGACGGGTATGTTGGGCTTTGTATATTTGTACCCCAGTGTCACTTTGGTGGCATGCGCTACTCTCTCACTCAATAATAATAATAATAATAACAGTAAATAATTCTTTCTATTATAGGCACAAATCCTGAAATTTTTGGGGAGGGTGCCAGTTGATTAGATAGACCCTCAGTACACAACTGGTACTTAATTTATTGATTCCGAAAGGATGAAAAGCAAAGTTGACCTTGGTTGACCTCAGAACTTAGTGATAGGTGAAATACCGCTGAGCATTTTATCTAGCATGCTAATGATTCTACCAGCTTGCTGCCTTAATAATAATAATAATAATAATAATAATAATATAATAATAATAATAATTTCTTTTATTAGCTATAGGAGCATAGATTAGGAGGACACCACAAAGACAGACAACAATTTGTATGGGGAATTAGATAAAGGATGAAGAGAAAGAAATGGAAAAGACAGTGAAATACAATAAAAGTATATGTAATATACAAAGTGATAACATGAATGATTCAGTCCTCTTGATACAGAAGAAACTTCACCAGGGCCAATCACAGATCCAAGATTACCTTGACTACCAACGGTATGAGCCCTCTTTCCTGCTTTCCAATCTACAGGCACATACTTAGAGTAGGGCCAGCTGGAACTCTATTCTATCAACCTCGAAAGGATGGCAGTCAAAGTTGACTCTGGTGGTATTTGAACTCACAGAGCAAGAAAGGAGACAAAAGTATTAGTTATGTCTCAAGTGAATGCAGTAAGCTAGCACGAAAAGAGTATAAGTGCAGGCATTACTGTTGGGATAAAAGACTGCATTGAGATATTACCCAAGTGTGTGGGTTCAAAATGAGCAGAAAAGTGGTATGAATTGTGACAGAGAATAAGTATAACAGGATTTTATGGGACTTTCCCATTCCCCATAAAGACTGAGTGTACTATTGAAACAAGAATATCAGGTATGATTATTCTTTCATTCTTTTACTTGTTTCAGTCATTTGACTATGGCTATGCCGGAGCACCACCTTTACAGGGTTTTTTCTTTAGTCTGACAAATCGACCCCATGACTTATTTCTTAAGTCCCTGAAAGGACAAGAGGCAAAGTCGACCTCGGAGGAATTTGAACTCAGTACGTAAAGACAGATGAAATACCGTTAAACAATTTGTAATATTTTTACATTGAAATTGTTTTTAACCCTTTAGTACTCGCATTATTCTGTCAAATGTAATACTTATTCACATTATTTTGAATTAATCATATGTCATCTCATAGCTTTGATACTCTAATGACGTGATTGTTTATTTCTAGAAGGACATTGTAGGGCAGGTGTGAGAGGCTAGATCTGGACAGTTTGAACATCAAACAGGTAAATACTGGAGCTGGATATGTCTAGTTTAAATGCTAAAGGGTGATCCCTTTAGAGTTCAAATTACTCTATCAAATGCAATATTTATTTACTCTTTTACTTGTTTCAGTTATGTGATTGTGGCCATGTTGGAGCACTGCCTTTAGTTGAGCAAATCGACCTTTGGATTTATTTTTTGTAAGCCTAGTACTTATTCTATCAGTCTCTTTTGCCAAACCGCTAAGTTACGGGGATGTAAACACACCAGCATTGGTTGTCAAGTGATGTTGGGGGTGGGGGGCAAACACAGACACACAAACATATACACACATACACATATATATGCACATATATGACAGGCTTCTTTCAGTTTCCATCTACTAAATCCACTCACAAGGCTTTGGTCGGCCCGAGGCTATAGTAGAAGACACTTGCCCAAAGTGCCAAGCAGTGGGACTGAACTTGGAACTATGTGGTTCGTAAGCAAGCTACTTACCACACAGCCACTCCTACGCCTATTTATTCACATTGTTTTGAATTAATCATGCATTATCTTGTAGTTGAGAGATTTCAATGATTGTGACTGTTTAGTTTTAAAACGAAAGTGTTGAATAGACGTTAGAGGTTGGATCAGGCCAGTTTGAACATAGAACAGGTCAAATATTTGAGCCAAATATGGCCAGTTTAAATGCTAAAGAGTCAACGCTTTAGTATTTAGATTACTCTATCTTCATATTGTTTTGAACTAATTATGTATTATCACACAGCTTTGAGATTTCAATGATGTCATCGTATATTTTTAAAATGACACTGTAGGGTAGGTGTGAGGGTCTTGATTTGGTCAGTTTAAACACAAAACAGGTAGAATATTTGAGTCAGATATGGTCAGCTTAAATGTTAAAGGGTCAAACATAGTTTCTAATATTATTCTGAACATATTTGTGCAGCGTTTGTTGTTTGGATTTCTTGATAAGATGTTATTTAAGTGCCATGAATGTTTATCTTGTGGGATCAGGTGGAAAGAAATGAAGAATTCCATTTTTGGTGAATGAAGAATAAGATATTAAATCTTATTTCTTTGAAAGAAAGAAAGATTTTAATCAAAATATTCTGATATTTTGAAAGTGGAAAACACAATTATCAACTCATCTCACAATGATTCATAGGTGATACAGGTGATAGCAGAAATTAAAGACACACAGGTGAGAGATTATTAAGTTTCTTCAGTAATTACTGTATTGCAATGTATGGATACTGATTTAAACAAACAAAGAATTTTCAATGCTTAGCATTCGTTAAAACGTTTTGCAGTTCTAAAACCCACGTAGCTAATCAATGGACAGGAGTGGTCAGGTAGAAAGAATAACAAATTACAATTGTAAGGAACCCAACACAGAGATGCATACACACACCCACACACTTAAATACAGACACACACATTGCATACATGTGAAGAAAAAGACCCTAGGGAGTACATTCTGTATATTTTGTGTAAGAGTGTGAGCATGTGTGTGAATTTATCCAGCCATTCATTTATCTATCTACACACACACACACATACATATATATATACATACAGATACATATATATTATTTTATATATATATATATATATTACATATATATATTTAATATACATATGTATTTATTGTATATATATATATATATATAAGTTTATATCTAAGATGTGTTTATATCTAAACACATCTAAGTTTATATACATATATATATATGTGATGGTGGTGATATGTATATATATTATATATATATATATATATATATATATATATATACATATCACCACCATCACATATATATATATGTATATAAACTTAGATGTGTTTCAACCAAAGATTGTTCCAGGCCATGTCTAAGTTTATAGCACCACCTGATAAGATTATGTAAATCCTTTTTAAGTCAGGTTTTGTGGTACCACAGTCCATTCGAGTAGGGAGTTTTTGTTGAGTGAGTTGTATTCAGGTATAGGTGGCTTATCTGGTATTCCTTGAAGAAATTTGTCCAGATTCCATTTAAAGGTAATGGGATCCTTTTCCTCTTTGATCTGTTTTGGGACAATGTTAAATAGGGCAGGGCCTGTTGAGGGAAAGAAATTGTGTTGCAGTATATTTATGTGCTGTGATCCTGAATTGGGTAGGGGACGTATGGCCTGTGGTCCTAGCCTTTGATGAATTTTGAAGCTAAAGTTGAGGTTGTTCGGGCAATGATGGTAGTATATTCTCCACACTGTGCAAATGATGTTTTGCTCATGGCAGCACTGGAGAGAATAGAGTTTCAATGGTTAAAGGTGGTCCCAATAATCAAGATATTTATATGTAATGGTAACTGCAGTGTATTTACTTTTTAGCAGTTGAAATATGTGACAAACATATTTCAACTAACCTAAAGGGTTATTCAAAAAGAACGAGTCGATTTCATTACAAAATATTTTAATAAGGAAAAGCAATAGAAAACTCCAGCTAAGTCACAAGTATTTACTCACAATCAACTTTTATTTCCTGTCTTACAAGTGTTCAATGTGGCCACACCTGCAACACGAGCAACATCATTGCGATAAGAGAATTCCTCCCAGACGCATACCAGCATATCAAAAGCAAGTTCATTATGGAACTAAAGAATAAATTTGCTTTGCTTGAGGCGATTCCAGAAGATATTGACATAGAAGGGAAATGATAAAACTTCGATAAAGCATTCAACCAGACAGTCAAAGAAGTACTCAGTGGACCGTGATGTGATATGCTGATATGTGTCAGGGAGAAATTCTTTTATTGCCTTGATGTTGCCTGTGCTGCAGATGGTGGCCACATTGAACACTTGGAAGACAGGAAATAAAAGTTGATTGTGAGTAAATACCTGTGACCTAGCTGGAGCTTTCTATTGCTTTTCCTTATCAAAATATCGAGTAATGAAATTGGTTCATTCTTTTTGAATAACCCTGTATATATGTATACATATGTAATATATATTATACATACACATATATGTAATGAAAAATACTGCTTTGGAGGAGGGGGTCTGCATTCTGCATACTATGTATGTATGTGTGTGAGTGTGTGTGTGTGTGTGTGTGTGTGTGTGTGTGTGTGTATGTGTATTTCTTTGTGTTCTGTTTTCCTTCCATCAAGGTTGACAATCAATGCTAGACTGTTGTTTATGTTCCGGTATTTTAGAAGCTTGACTAAGCTTTTAAGGCCTCAGCACAGCTGCAGTCCAACTACTGAAGCAAGTTCAAGCTAAAAGATAAAGATAAAGATCTGTTGTTGTTCATGTCAGCATAAGAAGATATTGTCAGGGAGAGATTTAGACCATCCTAATCCCTTAACGAACTAAAATAGGTACGAAAGAATGTTTTTTTTTGTTTTTTTTTTTAATATAGATAGAATAGATAAATATTGATCCCCTGTTGTCATGCAATAATCAGAATACACTTCAAGATTGCCATGGAGCTGCCTCTTCTGTGGTCATTCAACTTGCTAGAAATAGCAGCAAAAATCTCCTTTCCCTCATATGCAATGAAGGATACACTGGATAATGTAGTATTAGGTTTACTATGAATGAAAATAAAAAGTATCAGTATGGATTATTTTGGATTATAAATTTCTCTGATCTAGAGGAATTGTCCTAAGGTTAAACAAAAATAACAATAGAATAGATTGCTTTACTTTGGTTTTGGGTTCAGTCCCACTGTGTGATACCTCGGGCAAATGTCTTTTACTGCTGTAGTTCTGACCCAGGATGTGAGTTTGAGTCTCATGGCTGGCTGCTGACACATATTTTTGCAAAATATGGGTACTTTATCCTGTTCATGCTATATTATTAACATTATCCTGTGTTTGAGAATAAAATTATTTCCTTATCTTTCAATACATCTCAACACTTCTAAAGCAAACTTTGTTTACTTTCATTGTAATTTGAATTTAACCACCTCGTATGTATTAATATGCTCTATTTAATTAATCCCAGAAAGTCCCTATCTATTCCAGTCAGTTAAGTGGTTTGAGGGAGTCTAGGATACATTTTTTAGTTTGAAAATGTGTTGAAATATCAGCTGCGGATCTGAACTTATGAATCTCGAATAAGTTGTCTTACATCACATCCACCACCAGAATAGCTTTTGTTTTTTAATAGCTTAGTTAGAAGAAGAAGAAGACCAACATTTTTTAGGGTTCTCCCAGACAAGTAAACAAAGAGAAGTTATTCTGAAACTGGAGACCTGGCCAGGATGTTTACATCAGAGTCAACTCTGCTTAAGGTATTCAGATTACTCTGAGACACAAGCACTAACACACACATGTACACACACGGCAGTAACTTCCACCTACCAAATTCAATTACAAAGCTTCAGTCAGTCCAGGGTTATAGCAGAAGACACTTGCCCAAGATGCCACCCAGTGGGAGTGAACCCGAAACCATGTAACTGGGAAGCAAGCTTTCTAACCACACAGCCATGTCAAATGTAATGCTTATTTATTCACATTGTTTTGAATTAATCATGCATTATCTCATAGCTTAGAGATTTCAATGAGGTGTTTGTTTATCTTTAGAAGGACATTGTAAGAAGGTGTGAGAAGCTGAATTTGGTCAGTTTGAACATTAAAACAGAATAATTGAGTTGGATATGACCAGATTAAGTGCTAAAGAATTAACCCTTTAGCATTCAGATTACTCTGTCAAATATAATGCTTATTTATTTACAATATTTTGAATTAATCACCCATTATTTCGTGATTGTTTATTTTGAGAATGACATTGTCAGGTAAGTGTAAGAAGGCAAATGTGACCAGTTTGAATGTAAATAAAACAGGTTGAATATTTGAGCCAGATATGACCGATTTCAATGCTAAAGGGTTATAACATCTTAGAATAGGAGGGGTTAGACCAGGTGACAGTTTAAGTCTGTCATGTAAGCACAGATATGCTTCTTCCAAAGAGCTTCCATGCGGTTTCTGTCTATCAAATTTTCACTCAAGGCTTTTGGTTGACCTGAGGCTTTGGCAGAAAACTCCCACCCAATCTAATGTACACACTATTTCTGAAAAAATAAAATAAAATAGAATATTGAATGGTCACAGCTGAAACAAATTAATTATAGATAAACAAGTGGGTTGGCGTTTTACAGAAAATAATGGAAATCTTGAACGCAGAATAGCTATGAAAATAACCTAGAAGGTGAGATAAATGCCCTCATAAAATAGAAAAAAGTGGCTAGCAAGCTGCACTGTAATTGCTTGCTGGCCATTTTTTCCCATCTTTACATGATCTTCTAAGATGTTTTCACTGCTATTCTGCTTTTGAGATTTTCATTATTTTCTGTAAATTAATCATAGATTTAGTTATTCTGTCAGAGCTAACATGGAATTAAACAACAATCTGAAATATTTTTCTCGTTTTATGAATTACTGTTACAGTTATTGGGGGCAAATGAACCGCATTTGTATCAGGTAATTACTCATCAGTTTGAAATGTTGTGTTGTTTAACTCCTCTGCCACATGCTCTGAGTTCATACCCTGCCAAGGTCACCTTTGCAATTTTACCTTTCTGAGATCCAGGAAAAGAAATATTAATCAAGTATCTGATTTAATATTCCGATAAATCATTCTAGATGGGAAGAGAATTATAATACAAAGAGATTCTGGATAATCTAATCCTAGATAAAGACAGAATAAATGTGAAATAAGCATGGCTAGAATGCTTTTGGTGATAGGTTTACTTAGTTCAGGGCTGACTTAGGGTTAAGCAATAATGACAACAACAACAACAACAGCAGCAACAGCCAGAGCAGCAGAAGCAACAACAACAACAACAACAGCAGCTGTTCTAGTATTAAGATACCTGACACTCAAGATCTATATATACTTATATCTTTTCATATATCACCAAAGATGGTTTAGCCGTTTAGCACTGAAACTGACCATATCTCACTCAAATATCCTGTCTGTTTTGTGTTGAAACCAGCCAGATCCAGCCTCTCACACCTACCTTACAATGTCTTTCTAAAAATAAACAATCACATCACTGAAATCTTGAGGCTATTAAATAAAATATGGTTAATTCAAAATAATATGAATAAATAAGCATTGCATTCGACAGACTAGTCTGATTGTTAAAGGGTTAAAAAAATAAAGACCCCTATTTTGGTCATGAACAACCATGTGACTGCACCTAGAAAGTTCCCCTCTGAGGTACAAGTCTGGGCAAATTTGTTTTAATGAAGACCAGCCTCTGCTTGCCATGCCATCAATGTTATCCAAGAGAAAGGCAAAGGCTGATACAGCTTGGCACCAGTGATGTCACAACTAATTTCTACAGCTGAGTGAATTGGAGCAATGTGAAATAAAGTGTCTTGCTCAAGCACACAACATGCAGCCGAGCCTAGGAATCGAACTCAATACCACATGATCGTGAGTTTAATGTTTTAACTACTGAGCCATGCTCCTTCACTGGCTCAGTGATGTTATGTTAGTACCAGTGACGTCACAACTAATTTCTACAGCTGAGTAGATTAGAGAAATGTGAAATAAATTGTCTTGCTCAAGCAAACACACAGCCGAGCCTAGGAATCGAACTCACTATTGCATGATTGTGAGCCTGACGTTCTAAACACTGAGCCATGTGCCTTCATTGTTAAAGGTTTAGATACAGATGTTTCCCCATTATAACAGGAACCAGTGAGATGAGGGGTTAGATCACAAGGATGGAAAAAAATAAATATTCTCACAATCTTTCCATTCCAAGGCTGCAATTTTGTCATATGTAATATGACCTTTATTAGTATTTTCTCTGATAAAAACCTGGTGAAAATGGCAACAGAAGGCCTAGGCTTCAGGCTCCAAAAGATAGAGCATCACAAACTGATAAAGTAACAATTGTCTCCGATGGGTTTCTTATCAAACATATGACAGTGGATATGTCTGGCATCCTGTGCCCCAAAACATCTACCTACTCAATTTGATGAGGATAGAAACTGTCCCCCTTTAGGAACGAGCCCCACAAGGTAGAATAAGTCTTTCAGCACTTCTCCCTCACTATTTTCTAGAGTAACATATTAGCATATTTTGTGTGGCAGGCCTATGAAACACATATCTACCCAATTTGACAGGGATAGAAATTACTGTCTGAAGGAACAGACCCCAACAAAGTAGAAATGGTCTTTTGATGCTTCTTCTTCACTATTCCTTTGAGTAACACTTTAATCTTTCCTTCATACAGCAGGCTTATGAAATATTTTCACGACTCAACTCACAGCCATATATTTCTCAGTAAACAAATCTAATGGCGTAAGAATACTATTAAAAAGTCAATTTTTGTATTAATACATTGGATTAATTCTTCCCACCTTTCATTTTAAAAGTATGGTTTGGTGAAAAAATTTCAAAACTCGATCATAATTAAGAAAAAGTTTTGCAATTTTTATTATTAATTTTACGTTAATAATATACTCGTATATCACACACATACACATCGTTGTACAATAGAATAATTTCATAAGCTAAAATGTTATAAAAAAATTTCGATCTTTTAAAGAAGATAATAAAATCATAAAAAATAATGACTAAAATTTTAATATTTTGTACTTGGAAAGAAAGATAATTCTCTTACTGAAAAAAAAAAAATGAAGTTTTCTATTTATATTTTTAAATAATTCTTTTTAAAATAAATTTTACTTCAAACAAGATCAATAATAATGATAACAATAATAATAATAATGATAATATAATAATAATAATAATAATAATAATAATAATAA
>NC_043019.1:31651284-31658784 GCF_006345805.1 Octopus sinensis | reverse complement strand
TTTGGTAATTTTGCGAATATGGGGTTCAACGTAGGTTCTATGTCAACGTGTGTATATAAGAATTTTTAGTGTAATGAGATAAAAAAACCAAGGCTGTGTAGATATTAGAACAAGGACCCATTTCAAATTCTGTTGACTTTTGGACTTTACTCATAGGGTATTGAAATATTACATATATATCATTCTGCCTAAAAAAATGGATTTACAACTTCAATATCCCTACATATCTTGCATCTTGCATCTATTTTCTTTCCTCCACCTCACTCTCAATTTTGTATCACATCTAAACTGACTTAACCATCCTCTTATACCATCTGCAATGAAGGGATATAATTAATAAATATCCTGGAAACAGCTGAAAGACCTATCTATAAATGTTCTAATATCTACACAGCCTTGTTTTTTTATCTCATTACACAAAAAATTCTTATATATATTTATGTATAAATATTTGCATATAAATATATGGTGGACTCTCCTGTCAAAGACAACATATGAGTGTTCAGTTTTTTTGCCGAATGACAGGCACAAATGCTTTTGTTGATAGTGATCAAATGTATGTGCTGTACATTAGCTTACTCCCTCCATATAATTGACATGGTCTGAACAGGTGCCTGGTGTACCACGCATCAGGTATTGATGCAGCTTACAAGTAAATATATGGGAAAATACAAGGTTGTATATGCAACTTACAATAAATATATGGCAAAAAAATTTGGGGATCAAATACTAGCCAAATACTTTTGAAGATTTATTCCACAACAAATGAAAATTTAGCTGAGGAATTTTTCTTTCTTTCTTTTTTTTATTCATGGAATAAACTATTGCATATAAAATATCAAATAAGAAACCAAAGTTTGAGGAAACTAGCGATGGTTTATGTTGGTGAGAGTCATTTAGTAAACTTAGTAGAATTGGCTAAGTTGGTATGTCATAGGGAGATTAGAATAGTGATGTTTCAGATAAAGCTCTCAGAGAGAGAGAGAGAGAAGGAGAAAAAGAAAAGAGAGTGAGGGAAGAGAGAGACAGATCTATGTTTTTATTTTTTATTTATTTCAAACACTTGTGGCCATTCTGTGGCATTGCCTTGAAGGGATAAATCGAACAAATCAACCCCAGGACTTACTTTTTGTTTCTTAAGCCAGGTACTTATCTATCAGTCACCTTTACTGAACTGGTAAGGAGGATGTAAACACACCAACACTGGTTGTCAAGCAGTGATGAAGGAGAAACACAAACACACATATGTTTCGGTTAACCAAGTCCACTCACAAAGATTTGGTCAACCTAGGGCTAATATTAAGATACCTGCCCAACGTGCCACACAGTGGGAGTGAACTCAAATTCATGTGGTTGGGAAGCAAGTTTCTTACCACACAGCCATACCTGTGCCTGTAAATGCTTAACAAAAAAAAAAAGCTAAAGCACCCACCTCCTTTTGGTTATGAATGACCATGGGATTGCACATAGAAAGTTCCTGTCTGAGGCACAAGCCTGGGTAAAGTTGTTTATGTAATACCAGTCTCCCCCTCTCCACACCACTGATGTTATCCAAGGGAAAGGCAAAGGCTGATACAGCTTGGCATCAGTGGTATTGCAACTCATTTCTACAGCTGAGTGAACTGGAGTAGCAGGAAATAAAGTGTCTTGCTCAAGAACACAACACAGACTGGTCCAAGAATTGAACTCACTACCTCCTAATTGTGGACCCAATGCTCTAACCACTGAGCCACGCACCTTCACATTCTTACAATAACTGTTTAGAAGATATTTCTTGTGTTTGAAAAAAAAGCTTCGCTACACCAGTGCTCATGTACTACACTGTGTGAAAAATGACCCAAATTTGTAAACTTTATTATATAATATTGAATTAAGAGAAAACTATTTCTTTCTTTCTTCGAACTGATACAGTTAATATTCCTCAAGCTGTAGCAAGCTGACAGTTGTGGAATAAACAAATGCAGCAACAGAGTTTTGCAGTGCTAACATTCTGGGAAAACAGGGCTGCGTGTAGAGTGGTCAGTACATGACCTGAAAAGTTGTGGTGGTCACATTATGGGTTATGAAATGAGAACAGTGTGTGTGTGTGTGTCTATATGTTTGTATGTGTGTACACTTGTGTGTGTGTGTCTGTGAGTGTCTATGTGTTGTATGTGTGTGTGCTTGTATGTATCTGTGTGTAGTTGTGTTTTTTTGTGTGATTGTTGTGTGGGTGTCGATATGTTTTGTATGTGTGTACACTTGTGTGTGTGTGTCTGTGAGTGTCTATGTGTTGTATGTGTGTGTGCTTGTATGTATCTGTGTGTATTTGTGTTTTTGTGTGTATGTGTGTGTGTGTGTCTATGTGTTTGTATGTGTGTACACTTGTGTGTGTGTGTCTGTGAGTGTCTATGTGTTGTATGTGTGTGTGCTTGTATGTATCTGTGTGTATTTGTGTTTTTGTGTGTATGTGTGTGTGTGTGTCTATGTGTTTGTATGTGTGTACACTTGTGTGTGTGTGTCTGTGAGTGTCTATGGTTGTATGGTGTGTGTGTTGTATGTATCTGGTGTTTGTATTTGTGTTTTTGGTGTGTATGTTTGTGTGTGTGTCTATGTGTTTGTATGTGTGTACACTTGTGTGTGTGTGTCTGTGAGTGTCTTGTGTGTATGTGTGTGTGCTTGTATGTATCTGTGGTAATTGTGTTTTTGTGTGTATGTGTGTGTGGTCTATGGTTTGTATGTTTGTGTCACCTGCATGTGTGTGTGTGAGTGTCGTGTTTGTATATTTGTGCTCACTGTATGTGTTGTGGTGTGTGTGTGGTGTGTATGTGTGTGTGGATTATGTTTGTTGTATGTGTACACGTGTGTGGTCATTGTGTGTCTGTGTTATGTGTGGTTGTTGTGTAAGTGTCTATGTATTGTATGTTTGGTGCTGTTGTGTGTTGGTGGGTGAGTGTCTATGTGTTGTATGTGTGTGTGCTTGTATGTATCTGTGTGTATTTGTGTTTTTTGTGTGTATGGGGTGTGTGTGTTGTGTCTATGTTTTGTATGTGTGTACACTTGTGTGTGTGTGTCTGTGAGTGTCTATGTGGTATGTGTGTGTGCTTGTATGTATCTGTGTGTATTTGTGTTTTTGTGTGTATGTGTGGTGTGTGTCTATGTGTTTGTATGTGTGACACTTGTGTGTTGTGTCTGTGAGTGTCTATGTGTTGTATGTGTGTGTGCTTGTATGTATCTGTGTGTATTTGTGTTTTTGTGTGTGTATGTTGGTGTGTGTGTCTATGTGTTTGTATGTGTGTACACTTGTGTGTGTGTGTCTGTGAGTGTCTATGTGTTGTATGTGTGTGTGCTTGTATGTATCTGTGTGTATTTGTGTTTTTGTGTGTATGTGTGTGTGTGTGTCTATGTGTTTGTATGTTTGTGTTCACCTGCATGTGTGTGTGTGAGTGTCTGTGTTTGTATATTTGTGCTCACCTGTATGTGTGTGTGTGTGTGTGTGTATGTGTGTGTGTCTATGTGTTTGTATGTGTGTACACTTGTGCATGTGTGTCTGTGTATGTGTGGTTGTGTGTGTAAGTGTCTATGTATTTGTATGTTTGTGTGCTTGTGTGTGTGTGTGTCTGTGAGTGTCTATGTGTTTGTATGTGTGTGTGCTTGTATGTATCTGTGTGTATTTGTGTTTTTTTGTGTATGTGTGCGTGTGAGCACATGCATGTGTGTATGTACGTATGCACATGCATGTGTGTGTGTGAGTGTCCATGTGTTTGTATATTTGTGTTAATCTGTGTGTTTGTGGTGTGTGTGAGAGAGAGAGACTGTCTATGTGTTTGTATGTGTGTGTGCTCGTGTGTGCCTTTGAGTGTATGTGTGTGTTTGTATGTGTGCACGTGTGTGTGAGTGCTTGGGTGATTAACTTCCTATCCCCCCACCCCATCTATATACATGTGTTCACTGACTGTAAACAACAAGCTCACCGTTTATACGGAGAGTACCCTTTGCTTGTACTTTCACTACAAAATCATGTCCAGGTATCTTGACACATGTTTTGGCATGTTGTAACATCATCATCGTCGTCGTCGTCGTCGCCGCCAGCGTCATTGTTCTCATCGTCATCATCATCACCATTGTCATCGTCGTCGTCATCATCACCAACATCATTTTAACATCTACTCTTCCATGCTTGTATGGGTTGGACAGTAACTGACCTCAGATGAATTTGAACTCAGAACATAAGGGAACAGGAATAGATACTGCAAGGCCTAATTTTATCTGAAGCTGTAATGATTCTACCAATGACTACAGCCACTGCAGCTACTACTACTACTACTACTACTACTACTACCACCACCACCACCACCATCTTGGCTGGAGGAAAGATAAATCTACTTTTGCTGTTGTTTAATAATTTTCCTTGCTTTAGTCTCTCAACATCTTGAGGCAACATTGTGAAATATGGCATGCCTTAGAGATTCATAAACCTGATGGAGCTCATCCCTTTTTTTAGGTATGATCACAAGTGCTTTGTTCCAGAAGACACAATCACACAGATGGAAAGAATGACTGAGAGAAAGAGAAGGATCAACTCTAGTACATTTATTGACCCTGGAAAGATGAAAAGCTTATTGGCCTTAGTGGGATTTGAACTCAGAAACCAATGTAGCCAATTGACTGCCCATCAGTAGCAATGTGTTGATAATTTGAAGATTATATCAAGTTTGGCTTCTAGTTCAAAACCAGTCTGGGATGATGTACACATCCAAGGGATTAAAAATATAAAAGAGTAGAGTAGTTGTAATAGAAATATTTCATTTCCAAAGTTATGATTAATTAATAAACTAAATAATTACAATCTCGTTGGCAATAACTCATCTCTGACTTAAGGATATTAAAATCATCTTAATCTCCCTATTGCATGCGGTAATTTGATGATAAAATTTACAGTCTTATGAAAGCTGTAGTTTTAAGGGGATATGGCAAAAGAAGTCAAGTTGCTCATATCCTTTGTCTTTTTCAAGGGTATTAGCATTGTAATTAAGGTGACACTGATCTAACTGGGAATTAGCTGTGGAATGAATTCAATAAATATGTCATGCTATCAGGGATTTTCCTTCTTCATAAAATTTATAGGTGTAAGCGACTTTAATATTTCCTTGTTTAATTATGTGTCTAATACAGAAAATGTTCACAAGCAAAATATAAAACTAAATTTTTTTTTTTCAATCCCTGGAAATCAAAGTAGAAACAAAAGCAGTTGTTTCCCACCTCCGTAACTCACTTCTATGGAATTATGTATTGATAAATTATATGATGCAGTGTGATGCTTCTAATCATTGCAAGAGAAAATTTTTGATGCACAACACACCACCTAATCATTGCAAGAGAAAATTTTTGAAGCACAACACAGCACCTAATCATTTAAGATTAAACTTATTTCCGTCATTATACCACAAAAGCTTTTCCTAAATAGATTTGGTACGAGGCTACTCAACAACGTGTAAATCAACTGTTACCATTATAGTTTTGAAGATACGTGAAGGCAAACACTTATAAAAAGGAGATAATTTCTACAGACAAAGTGGACTAAGATTTTGGTTTTCTTACTTTCCTTTCCTTTCTTCAATTTCCACTTTTTGCATCAACCTTCTACACGTTTCTCTTATTTTTTTTACTCACATTTTCTATTAGACCAGCATCCTAGCTTTCAAATATGTCTAATAATATGCACTGAACCTGAAAGATTGCTTGGAGTTGCATGGCTTGCTATATAAACCTGCCAAACTACTGTATCATTCCAGCTCTTTTTAAAATTGTATATGTTAAATGATATTAACCCTTTCATTACCAACCCGGCTGAAACCGGCTCTGGCTCTGAATACAAATTTCTAGTTTTGAATTAAAATCTTCCACCAAACCTTAGTCACAATATGTGTTCCTAACACTAGCTCAATGATAACTAAGTTATTCTACTAAATTCTTTGTTATATTTAAAGTAATTGAAAGAAACACAGAGCATCTCAAAATAAATGCAGTAACGAAAGGGTTAATCTCTCACTGGATAGTGTACTTGTTTTTGTTGCTCCTACCTATAACAGAACAGTAAAATTTATACACACACACACACACACACACACACACACATATATATATATATAATATACACTCTTTACTCTCTTTTTTACTCTTTTAGTTATTTCAGACATTTGACTGTGGCCATGCTGGACCACTGCCTTTAGTTGAGCAAATCAACCCCAGGACTTATTCTTTGTAAGCCTAGTACTTATTCTATCAGTCTCTTTTGCCAAATCGCTAAGTTACAGGGATGTAAACACATCGGCATTGATTGTCAAACTATGTTGGGGGGACAAACACAGACACACACACACACGTACACACACATACATATATATATATATATATATATATATATATATATACACACACACACACATATATATGATGGGTTTCTTTCAGTTTCTGTCTACCAAATCCACTCAAAAGCTTTGGTCGGCCCAAGGCTATAGTAGAAAACATTTGCTCAAGGTGCCACGTAGTGGAACTGAACCTGGAACCATGTGGTTGGTAAGCAAGCTACTTACCACACAACCACCTGTACGCCTATTATATATAATCATCATCATTTAGCATCTACTCTCCATACTGGCATGGGTTGGATGGTTTGACTGGAACTGGTAAGCCGGAGAGTTGCACTAAGTTCCAATCTGATTTGGCATGATTTCTACAGCTGGATGCCCTTCCTAATGCCAACCACTCCAAGAATGTAATGGGTACTTTTTACGTGTCACTGGCACATGCGCTTTTATGTGCCACCAGTATTGATGCCAGGTATGTGTTACTGGCGTCAGCCATGGCTATGATTTTACTTGGTTTGACGAGTCTTCTCAAGCACACCTTACCTGCAAAGGTCTTGGCCACTTATATGTATATATCTCTTTTACTCTTTTACTGGTTTCAGTCATTTGACTGTGGCAATGCTAGAGCACCGTCTTTAGTTGAGCAAATCGACCACAGGGCTTATTCTTTGTAAGCCTAGTACTTATTCTATCAGTCTCTTTTGCCAAACTGCTAAGTTACAGAGACATAAACACACCAGCATCGGTTGTCAAGTGATGTTGGGGACAAACGCAACACACAAACATATACACACACATACATACATACATATATACATATATATATATACGATGGGCTTCTTTCAGTTTCTGTGTACCAAATACCCACTCACTAGACTTTGGTCGGCCTGAGGCTACAGTGGAAGACACTTGCCCAAGTTGCCACGCAGTGGAACTGAACCTGGAACCATGTGGTTCGTTGGCAAGCTACTTAGCACACTTACTGTTATATTATAAGTAGGATCAACAAAAAAGAAATATTCAACTGTGTGGTTGAGAATCAAACTTCTTATCACACAGCTATATCTATCTATCTATCTATCTATCTATCTATCTATCTATCTATCTATCTATCTATCTATCTATCTATCTATATATGTATATATATATA
>NC_043019.1:31636284-31646284 GCF_006345805.1 Octopus sinensis | reverse complement strand
TACTGATGGCATTTGCAGACTCTTTGCGGTCTGTGAGCTCATTGTGTTTGATGTTAAACTTCAACAGTTGTATGTCAATGTATTTTGGAAACTTACAAAGGGGTGCTGAAAAGTTTCTGGCTTTAAGGGTATTGCGAAATGCCAGGCTAAAAGCCCAGTTTTCCTAGTTCTTTTACAGGGCTTAGAACAATTGAAGGACCATTGCAGTGTGTGAATCTGAGAGGGGAATATGTTTAATAAAATCATAATTTACTGATCCTCCTATATTTTCTTTTACAAATCCAGGAATTTTTCAGCACCTCCTTGTACACACACACACACACACATACACATGGAGTCTGGCACAACTCCCCAGCTTACCAGCTCTGATCAAACTGCTCAACCCATGCCATGTGTGTATATATCATCATCATCATCATCATCATTGTTTAGCGTCCGCTTTCCATGCTAGCATGGGTTGGACGGTTCAACTGGGGCCTGGGGAGCCAGAAGGCTGCACCAGGCCCAGTTTGATCTGGCAATGTTTCTACGGCTGGATGCCCTTCCTAACGCCAACCACTCCATATATATATATATATACACACACACACAAGAGGTGCTGAAAAGTTCCTGGCTTTAAGGGTATTGTAAAAGGCTTGGCTGGAGGCCCAACCTTCCAAGTTCTTTTACAGGGCTTGGAAAAGCTGAAGGACCACTGCAATGATTGTGAATCTGAGAGGGGAATATGTTGAATAAAATCATAATTAACAGATCCTCCTGTATTTTTATTTTACCCAAAGCCAGGAACTTTTCAGCACCCCCTCATATACATTTTAGAGAGAATTCCAAAGGTTTAATGTTCTGGTGAGAAA
Source organism: Octopus sinensis (assembly GCF_006345805.1). Taxonomy (NCBI): domain Eukaryota; kingdom Metazoa; phylum Mollusca; class Cephalopoda; order Octopoda; family Octopodidae; genus Octopus; species Octopus sinensis. The sequence goes on along the minus strand of NC_043019.1, from coordinate 31,645,433 downwards.
GGATTGGTCTTAGTGGCAAGGGCAGATTTAAGAGAGATGGAGAGATAACTGGACTGAGGACAGAGGAGCTGATGTTGTCATAGAATCATTAAGTGAAGTAAGGTGACAAAAATGTCACCACCGACTTCGTCTTGTATCTGAGAAATTATTTACTTCTTTTCTGAATGCTTCTTTAATGGTCATGGCGTTGATGAATCTGTGGTTCCAATTCTTGCATAGAAATGTTGAGATGGCATTGACTGCATGGTAATGTTGGTGGAAGAGGAGGTTGATTTTGTTGAGCCTTTCTCTCCTGTCGCATGATTTTTCCCTTTCTCTTCTGGTGGCTTCAAAGTTTTTGGTTCTGATGTTGATGGAACACTACCGCTTGGTACAGTCTCAGGTTTGTGTCTGAAATGATTTAAGTTCAAGTCTAGTGACTTTCAGGGTCGCTTTTGGCTTTATCTTGTATCTGAGAAATTATTTACTTCTTTGCTGAATGCTTCCTTAATGATGATGGCATTGATGATTCTGTAGACCAATTCTTGCATAGAAGAACCGATGGCATTGACTGTATGGTAGCATTGGTGGAGGATGAGGTTGATTTTGTCATGCCTTTCTCTCCTGTCAGTTGATTTCTTCCTTTTCTTTTCTGGTAGCTTTGAAGATTTTGGTTCCAATGCTGATGGAATACCAATGTTGATGGTACAGTCTCATGCTTCAAACAATTTAAGCTCAATTCCTGTGGCTTTCAGTCTTGAGTTGGCTTGAGTTAGTCCTTATATCTTCAAAGTAGGCAACACCATGATCAGGTGCAATAGACCCTGAGATAGAGGCTTGTTGCTCTCCAGATATGTTTCCTTTTGGTTGTGGCCAATAATATTTGTGAGACCATTTACAGTTTACTTGCTTCAGTCATTGGACCATGGCCATGCTTGGGGCACCAACTTAAAGAGTTTGGACAAAAAAAATCAACACTAATACTTATAAATTTTCAAAAGTCTGCTACTTACTTTTTTGGTATCTTTTTACAAACTGCTAAGTTTAATAAAAAAAAAAACTTCACGTGTACTAATTCTTTCTAACTTTGGCACAAGGCTAGAAATTTTGAGGGGACAGGAACATGCTAAATTGATATTTATCTTATTAACCTCAAGTCAGTCTTGGTGGTATTTTAACTCAGAGCATAAACAACCAGAATAAAATGCCACTAAGCATTTTGTCTGGTAGGCAAATGATTCTACCAACTTGCTGTCTCATAACAACTGCAATAACCCTCTCTACTATAAACACAATTCCTGGAATTTTGTGTGAGGGAGCTGGTTGATTACATCGACCCCAGTGTTCAGTTGGTAGTTATTTCATTGATCCCCAAAAGGATGAAAGGCAAAGTCGACCCTGGCAGAATTTGAACCCAGAAAGCAATGAGCCAGAAGAAATACCATTAAATATTTTGTCTGATATGCTGAAGACTCTACCAGCTCACCTCCTTATGTATCAACTGTAATAATAAAAGGCAGTGAACAAACTTATGCTTTGATGAGATCACAAGAAGTTCTATTAGGACAGGCACCTTGATCCAGAGTAATTAATTAGTGATTAATAAGTAAATATAATGATGATGATGATGATGATGATGATGATATCTGGGAAAAGACAAACAAAATGTAAAGATTGAAAATACAAACAATCGCTGTAATAATAAGTGTGCTTGCAAAGATTCATGCACTCGAATACATAATTAAAATCTTAGACAAAAAAAAAATGCGCCGTACATGGAGCAGAGAATACAAAGCTATGACATGTATCTAAGACATAAAAAGATGTATTCAGTGACACAATGATTATACAAAAATGAATATAAGCTTCCTGAAATAATAATGATAATAGTAACAACAACAACAACAACAATAATACTATTTATTAGCTAGAAGGACTTGAAGAGATACATGATCATATTATAAGTCATTAACCAGAAAGTGTACAAAATATACGAAGGCGGCGAGGTGGCAGAAACATTAGCACGCTAGGCGAAATGCTTAGTGGTATTTCGTCTGCTGTTATGTTCTGAGTTCAAATTCCGCCAAGGTCGACTTTGCCTTTCACCCTTTTGGGTATGATAAATTAAGTACCAGTTATGCACTGGGATCGATGTAATCGGCTTAATCCTTTTGTTTGTCCTTGTTTGTCTCCTCTATGTTTAGCCCCTTGTGGGCAATAAAGAAATAAGAAATAAGAAAGTGTAGAAAGTAAAACAAACGTGGTCTACGGGTGTATAATTTTTACAAAGATAAGAAGAGGGTTGAAAGAAATTATAAAATATTTAAAAAAATGAATTAAAATTCACAAATATTTGTATATAAATAAATAAAAAAATAATAAAGTATAATAATTAAAACAAATAAACAACAAAAATGTTTGGCTAGGTTAGGTTAAAGGACCCTATATCTCTACCTGCCTGTTATTAATTGTATTGCCATCTTGCACACCCCAAAAGCATCAGTTATCAATTTTTTTGCATTTTGCATATCTTCAGAGTAAGGCTGTTTTACTTCCTTATAGTGTTTTTGTTTTGTTTTTATTAACAATCTATCTTTTGCATGTTGTCTATATTCCAAACAGTAGTGTATCAGTGCTGTTATTAATTTACTGGCATATTTGTGTGACTACAGAAGTGTTATTTTATTTATAAGCTGTCTGTTTCATTTTAGATGGACAACGAATCTCAATTCTTTGTTCTTCTCTTCGGGAAGAGCATCGTTTGTTTTGTAGAAATATTGACTTCCTGAGAATGAGTTTCTTTTTTTCTCCTTTAGCATTTTGTTGGGCTGTCTGTACAATTTCTTTAATAATTATTTCTCCTTTCTTTTCATGGTGCTACTGGTTACCACAGCTAGGAAGATAAAGTGTTTGTTCATTTGTTTCCATTACTGGGAAGAAGGCAATTTCTCTTGTTATTCCTAGAATTTTTGACTGATATTGTTCTGAAATTCTAAGGCCTGTTGTTCTTGTTTCTGTTTCAGCTGGTCACTGATATTTTCTCTCTCATTTTATAGTGTTTTGGAGTAAGAGGTTCTGAAATGTTTCTTATGACAAATGCAGCAATAAAGCATTTTGCTTTATATCATATCCTTTATCTCAACTGGGGTCAGTTCCAGTATAACTCTGGGTGTTACAAAGAATTTGCAAGCCCATTATGGTTCCCTCTTGGCCACTTTCTAACTCCCATTAGTGCTGTGTTAACCACTGTCTTAACACAAATAACAAGCTATGTATCTGCATAATGTCTATATTTCTTTGACCCATGTACTGGGGCACAAATTTGTAGGTAGACATAGCACTAACAAGTTCCACTGAGTCTTTGGCTGGGTTTTGAAAGTACAGCAGATGATGCCATAAATTTCTTGAAAAACTCCAATCTCCAACTGAAGCTCTTACCTGAAACATTAAACTTAACTTCTTCCTACTCCATTTTTGAGTGGCAATTCCATTTTTAGATTCACTTTCAATAATAATTAAAAATAATTGTAGAAAAAAAATGATGCAATTAAATGGTTTTGTTTTTGTTTTTGTTTTACAATGCCACTAGTCCAGTTTTATTTGGAAAGAAAAAATGAAAAAGAGTTACAGAGAGACATTGAAGTGAACATATTGATTTGGATTCAAGAACTTGTAACTCTGGTAACAGGTTTCAACCCTATCACACCTTGTTTCCAGAATAGCAGGAATAGCCTAAATGTAGTCTCACCTGGACTCTCATTAAAGCAGTAATCAACAACACACATAAAAACTAGTAAAGCACTCGGAGAGCGCAGACTTCTGCCAAGCAGCTCATTTCCACCCATATACACGCATGCTGAAAATCGCCCAATTTCCCAAACCAACGCCAGCAAAAACATAACCTCCTTGGCAGGGTTGAAAAAAAATATAACACAGCCATATGATTTTTAAAAAAACACTTTAAAAACAGGTATCATCTGAAGCAGTTATAATACAGCAATGACAACAGCAAGCTAGTTTCACCACACCACTAAAAAGAAACAAAAATTACCTAAAACTTGAGTGATACACACACAACATCATGGTCAGAAAAGTAACAGTCAGCTACGGTGACTTGTGGACACCGATCCTGTTTCATGTAAACATGATCTAGCAGGCTTCCATAGTCTGTGGTGGGTTTTTGGACTAGTTGGTCGAACCCAAACTGGTTCACAGTTGTCAAGATCTCATGGTTAGGGGAATCAAGGAGATCCATGTTGAAATCACCAAGGACGATGGTCAGATGGTTCCTTGGCAAAGATAAAAGAGGTATCTCTCTACTTACGAAACTAAACCTACCTACATACTTTACATCCCTCTGTGGTCAGTATGGTATCAATCATCCCTCAAGAGTCCATAGATATGCGAGTAAAATTACTAATAGAGAAACGAAAATAAAACTTTGGAAACAGCAACACCACCATAGGTTACGTGGAAACGATGAACATGTTTTCAAGGGAGATAATCAAAGAACATAACATTGTAATACTTCATGTAAAGTAAATATAATAAATGAGAAATCCTTCAAGAATCCATAATAATTCCCAGATCACTACCAAAATTTCATCATCTGTTCCTTGTGTCATTACCAACTTTTCCTGCAAGTTTCATCAAATACCATTCACAACTTTGTGAATTATTTTGCATACCGTCGGACAGACAGACAAACCAACGCCGATGAAAACATAACCTCCTTCTTTGGCAAAGGTAACAAAGATAAATACCGAAAATTGACAAATGATCATTTTGCAGCCTTGTAGAAGAATGTGTTTACGACTCATTTGTTAATGACATTCCCCATGGCTGTTTACTTTTGTTTTTAATTGGAAAGAAAAACATATTTTTGCAATGAAATGAGCATGTAATGAACTCAGCTCTTCGTCTGGTAAACAAGCATGGCCTAGACTCTTTACTCTTGAGGAAATTACTGATGATATTTATTCTTTGGACAAAGAGTTTACCCTTACACAGACAATGAGAGTGATGTAAACAGTCAAACTGGTGAAAGAGACGAAGAAATTAGCGATTTGGGTGAACAAATATAGTAGTTGAGAGATATGCCTATTACTGTTATTCTCCTGAATATTGTTCTTTTTTTTTGTGATTCTGTCCATTGGTTTGCCTGCAATGAACAAATACAGTAGTTGAAAGATAGGCCCATTATTGTTATTCTCCTGAATTTTTCTGTCATTCTCTTCATTAGTTTTGCCTGCAATTGTTTCCCTTGAGCTGTACATGCAACTATTTTTTAAAAATTTTTGCTCAGGAGCCCAGATGGAGGGTAAAGTTTAGACACAGGGGCCCAGGTTTGACAGAGTTAAGTTCAAAGAATTTTCTTTCTCTCTTATTTTACCTTGGACCCACAAGCTCAAAGCTTTTCTGAGTTTCTGAGTTGTACAAGGGAAATACAAGGCTCCCCACACCTACTGAACTGGTTGCCAGTCTGTCACAGGATCAATCTCCAGCTACAGATGATAGTATATATTTTCAGTTGAGATGACGGAAGGAATGTGAAGTAAGAGTCTAGCTCAAGGACACAATGGACTATGTGGCCTATAGCCCATTCAACTAGTATTTACTTAATTATCTGAATAATTACATAGTAAATCAACCTAATTAACATATACATGATAAATTCTTAATTATTCATTGATTATAAAAGATTTGTTTTAAACAGAGCATTAAGTTCATCATCATCATCATCATCATCATTTAACATCCATTTTCCATGCCAGCACAGGTTGGGACAGTTTTACAGGAACTGGCCAAGTGAAGACCAGGTTCCATGTCTGTTTTGGCATGGTTTCTGTGACTGGACACCCTTCCTAATGCCAACCATTTTACAGAGTATAACGAATGTGAATACTAACATAAATAATAAAAACCAAGTGCAGACTATTATATAATAAAAATCAGATTATTATGAACATATTTACAATACCTTAATTGTCCTTTACCTAATGATCATAAGCTTGACACACTAAACACTAGCTCACCAAACCTCCCTTTAGGTACAGGCATGGCTGTGTGGTTAAGAACGTCACTTTGCAAACATGTGGTTTCAGGTTCAGTCCCACTGTGTGGTACCTTGACCAAGTGTCTTCTACTATAGCCCTGGACCAACTTATGCTTTGCGAGTGACTATGCTGGACAGCCAGTACCACCTGACTGGCTCCCGTGCTGGTGGCTAATAAAAAGCACCATTTGAGCGTGGTTGATGCCAGTACTACCTGACTGGCCCTCATGCTGGTGGTACATAAAAAGCACCCACTACACTCTCGGAGTGGTTGGTGTTAGGAAGGGCATCCAGCTATAGAAACCTTGCCAGATCAGATTAGAGCCTGGTGCAGCCTCCTGGCTTGCTACTCCTCAGTAAAACCATTCAATCCATGCCAGCATGAAAAGCAGACATTAAACAATGATTATGATTATGTGTGTGTGTGTGTGTGTGTGTATACATGGCATATTTTATAAATATACCTATTCAAGTATCTTAATAGCATGAAACTTAGTATCTCTTTCAGTATTTAATTATATATATATATATATATATATATATATATATATACAGATGTATACACACACACATGTATATTTATATTTGTCGGTGTATTTGTTCCCCACCACTGCTTGACAACTGGTGTGGGTTTGTTTATGTCTTCATAACTTAGCAGTTTGTCAAAAAAGACCAAAAGAATAAGCACTGGGGTCAATTTGTTCAATTAAACCCTTCAAGGAAGTGCCCCAGGATGGCTGTACTCTAATAACTAAAACAAGTAAAAGATAAAAAATACACATACACACACACACATACACACATATATATATAGAGAGGGAGCATCATCATCATCATAATCATCATTTAACATCCATGCTAGTATGGATTTGGCAAAAAAAGTCAACAAAATAAGTACCAGACTTAAAAACAGATAAGTCCTGAGGTTTGGTTGTGTGACTAAACCAGGGCTGACTTTTATCTTGCAGGCCCACAGACCTTTTATCTTGCAGCCTGCAGACCTTATCTTGCAGCCTGCTGACCTTTTTATCTTGCAGCCCACTTGATACTTTCTTGAAATGGATGACCCCTTTATTGTGTGTAATTTCAAAATTAAATTGTTTGTGTAAAACATTTGTTTCAAAATAAATTTAAAATTTATAAATGTAAATAGAGAAATAGCCTACATTTTATAATTTTAAACAAACGAAAAATATGAAAAATTTTTGGTTCTGTAATTTGATTATTTGACCATTAGTGCATAAAGTATACAAGCAGCTCTCAAAAAACTTTCAGTGAATTAAGTGGCCCACAATGTAATTTGAGTTGGTCAGGCCTGGACTAAATCTTTTAAGGTGGTGCCTCATTCAAAGGTAGGAACTAATAACACTGTTATTAAATGCTACATATTACATGTTTTCTCTGAAAAAAAAATGTATTAGCAGCAATAAGTTGTAATAGTAAGTTGTAACTTTGTTAGTTCTTTGAAAAACTGATTTGTAACCAAAAACAGAAAGAAAAAAAAAAAGAAAAAAAAAGGACAGATCAATAACAATCAATTACTGCAAAATTATTCATTTTTACAATATTACTGCACCAATTATATTCAGAAGATTTGTAGAGGGACATCAAAATAAATGGAGAATCCCTTCAAGCAGATTTTTGAGTTTGAAGAATTTTTTGCTGTAATTATTATTATTATTATTATTATCATCATCATTACTACTACTACATCTACTACTACTACTACTACTACCACCACCTATGGAAAGATATCTGGTAATATGACAGTCTAGATCAACAAAAGCAGTCTCATTAGCAGAGAAGCAAGCCGGCAGCGGATTACCGTTCCCATTGTGTAGAACATACAAGTAAGATCAATAAAACCGTGGAAAGAACTTAAAACTATGCATAAATGGAATAATTCTAAAAGAAGAGAGAAATATCACCAGGAAATGATCAATTATAGATCCACCATGACAAAGACGCAACAAGAATCGGAAATAAATATATCAATTTTTTGCCATTAACTTCATTGCTATTATTCAATATGTTCATATTCTTGTGATCAACAATATTTGTTCCATGTGATCTTATGGCTCTAATTTGAATCTATCATTCTCTTTGTGTACATTTGGAGCTGGTTAACAGAACAAACTACTGGTCTACGAGTCAAAAGGTCTGTACTGTGTACTTGATAAAGACATATTTCTTTTGCGGTTATTGTTCCACTCCAACTGTCTAATTCTAGAACAGATGTTTATGTGATCTGAAAACTATGAAGAAACCTCTATGTGGTCACTTGATCTGGATAGCATTTTGATTTATTTGATTCTCTGTTTGAAGAATTTCTAATAAGAAATTTCGTACAAGTTTATCTAACACGAACAATTTTGTAACACCTATTAGCAAATGAAACACGTGTAAAGGTGAATAAATAATAGTTTCAAATTTTGGTACAAGGCCAGCAAGTTCAGGGGAAGTGTTAAGTCGGCGGACATGTTTGGTGAGTTTGCACACTGGATTTAAATCCTACATCAAGGACGAAATTTCCAAAAGACTTCACTAAATCTAGTAGGAAGAGAGGGAGGGAGACCAGAGAGAGAGAGAGAGAAAGAGGGAGGGAGAGATAAGAAGGGTGAGAGAAAGATATCATGAAAAGTAATGATCATGTATTTAAAAGAAAACATGCTAACATTCTCTTTAGGTTATACTATTTTATCTCATTCAAATGTTCTTTGTTGGATGTTTTTGTCAATTAATATTATTTTCTTCCTTTGAACAAAACTTTAGCTGTTTTTTTCTGTTTTCTTCTTCTTTTTTGCTTTTCTTCAAAAAAATTCCAGAAGTTTATTTTTCTTCTCCTCCTTCTGGCAATCTTCAATACATTGATTATTCTCTTCTGGAATGCTTTGTTATCCAAAGTTTTCTCCATAAAATTTTGAACATTAGAAGAAGAGTATAGAAGAAACATGGCTTTGTTTCTAGTCTGAAGAATCTCGTCAAGAATTAGGCAACACTTCATATTCTCTCTTGCACATCCTCTATTTTTCTTTGAGTGCATTTAATACAGATCTATCAAAAATCGTTGTTCTTTTACTGCTTCCTTACTTAGTAGCAAATTCATGTCTTAGAT
>NC_043019.1:31593784-31631284 GCF_006345805.1 Octopus sinensis | reverse complement strand
ATATATATGAGTGTTTGTGTGTGTGTATGTATATATATATGAGTGTTTGTGTGTACATATATATATATATATATATATGGTGTTAGGAAGTGCATCCAGCTGTAGAAACTTTGCCAGATCAGATTGGATCCTGGTGCAGCCTTCTGGTCATCAGCCCGCAGTCAAACTGTCCAACTCATGCCATCATGGAAAGTTAACGTTAAATGCTGATGACGATGATATATATATATATATATATATATATATATATATATATATATATATGTATATATATATATGTATGTATGTTTGTATATATACATAGACACAAGCAAGGGTGTGTGGTTAGGAAGCTTGCTTCCCATATATATATGTGTATATATATATATATATATATATATATATATATATATATATATATATATACATATATACATACATACATACACATCATCATCATCATCATTGTTTAACGTCCGTTTCCCATGCTAGCATGGGTTGGACGGTTCATCATTGTTTAACGTCCACTTTCCATGCTGGCATGGGTTGGACGGTTTGACTGAGGCTGCACCAGGCTCAATCTGATCTGGCAAAGTTTCTATAGGTGAATGCCCTTCCTAACACCACCCATTCTGAGATTGTAGTGGGTGCTTTTTACGTGCCACCGGCATGAGGGCCAGTCAGGCAGTTCTGGCGACGACCATGTTCAAAAGGTGTTTTTACGTACTACCTGCACAGGAGCCAGTCCAGCGGCACAAGCAACAACCATGCTGAAATGTTGTTTTTCACATGCCTCTAGCACATATATGTATAAATTATAATATGCATATATGTGTGTATATCTATATATGGATAAAAACACAAATACACATGTACATCTGTGTGAATATATAAACATATTAGATACAAATCTACACATCATTATTTTAATCATCATTGCTTAGTGTGCCTTCAGTTAATTATTTTCAGGTTGACAAAGCTTTGTACACACCAGCAATTTTTGTTATTTGCTGTTTACATATAAGAATGGCAGTTCTTAGTGGGTCACAAATAAACTACTTTTTCACATTATTCCTGTATTTATCAATTCTTATGTGCTGCTTTTCATCTTATGTTTTTATTGCTTCGAACTTGACTTCAGCAGATTCCTTGACATCTTAACAAATGTGGGAATTATACAGGTGTGCAATTACAAAACAAAAACGATAGAAACAAGATGTGTTAGTGTTTTTTTTGTGCATATGAACAACAATTGTAAATATTCACTTCAAATACCTGTATTAGCAAAGACAGTGGCAACATCAAGTTTGAAACTCCCCAAAGGCTTGTTGGACCTGAGAAGTCTGCCGGCTTGACATACCTGAGAGAGAGAAAAAAAGAAAGAAAATGAAAAGCAAACATGCAGAGAACAAGAAGAAAATGGTAACTGAAACCAATGTTATTTTACATGCAACTGAAAGAGAATAGAGGCAATAATAATAATAATAATAATAATAGTAATAATAATAATGATAATGATTTTGAGTGTCTTCCATAAGTTGACATCCAAGTACCAAAGCTTAATAGTTTACAGAAAGAGACTCCATGAGACCTCTCACAATATGTTGCTGTCCACTCTCACGGAATCAACTGGAGTAAGTAAAGACTGGGAGATCTCAGAAGTAAAATAATAATAATAATGATAATAATAATAATAATAATAATAATAATAATAAAAGAAAGTACAATCCTTGGGCAAGTGTCTTCTACAATAGCTTCTGGCTGACCAAAGCCTTGAGTGGATTTGGTAGATGGAAATTGAAAGAAGCCCATTATGTGTGTATATACATATATATATATATATATATATATATATATATATATATATATATATATACATATATATACACACATGTACATATTTTACAATAAAGGATAAAATTATTCATGATTTTATCAGGTCAGCATGAAAATAAAAACCTTATAGATAAATTTTCCAAATATTATATTAATAATTATATACATAATTATATCAAGGGATTGGCAATGTGCCCGCCCCTCTACATGCTGAAAATAGATTCCATATGGCACTAAAACCACATTAAAATCTCTAAAAAGGGACCGGGGCTGATTCATTCGATTAAAAATTCTTCAAGGCAGTACCCCACACATGGCCACAGTCTAATGACTGAAACAAGCAAAAGAATGTAATGAAACAAATAAAACAAAAAAAAAACATTTAGTATTCCACACATTAATCTTCCAACATGTTTTTCACAGTAACATTCAAACATATGAATAACGATGTTTTTCGTTTTCTTCATTTTGTGTTTGTGAAACCAAACGAGGAGTATAAATAGTTTGGAAAATGCAAATCACTTTAACCATAATTCAAATGTTTGATCTTAATTAATTTTTTTATTCCTGTTATGTTCCAAACTCTATTTCAATTGATGCAATTTCTGACTGTCTGCATGTGTTGTGTTCTTTATGTTTAATGCAAAGTGATTTGCTGAAGTTAGAATGCTAAATCAATAACACCACCTTGTGGAACAGACACTAGTCAATATTAAGGATGTACAAACTATTTTCATAATCTATCTATCTATCTAACTCTATGTATGTATGACTGTCTATGTATGTATGTATGTATGTATGTATGTATGTATGTATGTATGTATGTATGTATGTATCTATTTATCTGTCTGTCTGTCTGTCTGTCTATCTATCTATTTATCTATCTATCTATCTGACTGTCTGTCTATGTATGTATGTATGTATATATGTATGTATGTATGTATGTATGTATGTATGTATCTATTTATCTATCTATCCATTTGTCTGTCAGTCTATCTATCTATCTATCTATCTATCTATCTATCTATCTATCTATCTATCTATCTACCTACCTACCTATCTGTCCGTCTGTCTATCTATCTGTCTTTCTCTATCTATCTATCTATATATTTATCTATATATCTATCTATTTTTCTATATGTCTATCTATTTATCTATCTATCTATTTATTTATCTATCTATCTATCTGTTTATTTCTACCTACCTGCCTGCCTGCCTGCCTGCCTGCATACCTACCTACCTACCTACCTACCTACCTATCTATCTATCTATCTATCTATCTATCTATCTATCTATCTATCTGTCTATCTTATCTATCTGTCTATCTATCTATCTATCTATCTATCTATCTATCTATCTATCTATCTATCTATCTATCTGTTTATTTCTACCTACCTACCTACCTGCCTGCCTTCCTTCCTTCCTGCCTGCCTACCTACCTACCTACATACCTACCTACCTACCTACCTACCTATCTATCTATCTATCTATCTATCTATCTATCTATCTATCTATCTATCTATCTTATCTATCTTTCTAGTTATAACTCGCACATTATATCATTATGACAGAAAAACCTATTACAACAAATTAAACATCCTTATACTTCATTGCACAGTCTTTCATTGTCTTTCACAACCTCTCCTATAAACAGCATTTAACTACAGACACTCTGTCCTATATTATAAACCATTTTCAATGAAATCCTAAGAAAAGTTTGGAGACACTTAGCACCTAAACTGTGCAAGACATTAACACACAAAAGATGCAATTTGGAAATTTAAATTATTGTTGGATATCATTATAGAAATTTAGACAAGTAATTGCTCTGACTATAAAATCTATTTTAATTTCTCAAAATTTTCCATAGTGTGAAAGTTAAACAAGTTACTGTGAATACAATTTGGTCTGAGCAATAATCACCATCAGATGTAATATTTATGGATGGCTGTGTGGTAAAATGCTTGCTTCCAGACCACATGTTTCTGGGTTCAGTACTACTGTGTGGCACATTGGGCAAGTGTCTTCTATTATAGCCTTGTGCTGACCAAAGCCTTGTTAGTGGATTTGATAAATGGAAACTGAAAGAAGTCCATTGTATATTTGTATATATATATATATATATATATATGTATGTATGTATGTGTCTGTTTGTCCTCCACCATTGCTTGACAACCGGTGTTGGTGTATTTACATCCCCAAAACTTAGCAATTCTGCAAAAGAGACTGATAGAATAAGCACCAGGGTTAAAAGAAAAAATAAGAACTAGCTAAAAATTCTTCAAGACATTGCCCCAGCATGGCTACAGTCTAATGAGCAAAACAAATAAAATATGTGAGGGTGCATGACCAAGTGCTTAGGGTGTGAGATTGTGGGTTCAATTCCAGGACTGGGTGGTGCATTGTGTTCTTGAGCAAAACACTTCATCGCATATTGCTCTGCAATCACTTTGACACCTGATGTGTGGCACACCATGTACCTGTACAGGTAATGTCGATTTGATGGAGGGAGTGGTGGTGAATCTGTGGCTAAGATCCTTTACTGCTAGGTCTCTCATCGAAAACCATCATCATCATCATCATCATCATCAGTTAATGTCCATTTTCCATGCTGGCATGGGTTGGACAATAAATCCACCGATTCACCAGACTGGGTTCAGTTTTGAACCTGAAAGGAATGAAAGACAAAGTTGACATTGGTAGTATTTGAACCTCAGAGAGCAGAGAACCAGAATGAACACTACAAGGTATTTTGTCCATTGCTCAAAGGGTTCTTCCTATCCTGAAGGATGTAACTACAGCTAATTATTTTGAGCAATTAGGAAGTCAATCCTTTAGCATTTAAACCAGCTACATCTGGACAAAATATCTGATGTGTTTGACCTTTAAACTGGCCAGATTCAGCCTCTTACACCTACCCCATAATGTCATTCTAAAAATAAGCAATCACTGAAATCCAGGTGCGCATAATTCTGTGTGTGCTAGGTGTGTGCTGCACACCCATCCTAAAAATGGCAAATGCTGAGCTGCTGCTGCTCCCCCCCCTCGGTCATGAATGACCATGGGATTGCACCTAGAAAGTTACCCTCCCAGGCACAAGTCCAGGCAAGGTTGTTTATGGAAGACCAGCAGTCATCCATGCACACCGGTCTCTCCTCTCCATGCCACCGATGTTATCCAAGGGAAAGGCAAAGGCTGATACAGCTTTGTACCTGTGATGTCGCAATTCATTTCTACAGCTGAGTGAACTGGAGTAACGTGAAATAAAGTGTCTTGCTCAAGAGCACAACACGCAGCCCGGTCCGGGATTCAAACTCACAACCCTGCGATCGTAAGCTCGACACCCTAACCACTGAGCCATGGGCCTTCACAAAATGGCAAATACATTATAAATATTAACCTTATTCATTAATTTAATTACAAATCTTAATGGAAAACTTTTGTTATACCCTTGCTTGAAATTTGGTGGCACTGGGTGTGGCCGCACACCCAGGACAACAACTACCATACACCACCTCTGAAATCTCAAATCTATGAGATAAAGCAATGATTAATTCAAAACAATGTGGATAAATAAGGATTATATTTGACAGAGTAATCTGAATGTTGAAGGATCGAGTGTCTGTCGTGGTCATGGACACAGTACAATGCTAATGACAGGAGCATGCATGGCTTGCTTCCTAACCATGTAGTCTTATGTTCAGTCCCACTGCACAGCACCTTGGACTGGTGTTTTCAACTATAATGTTGGACTGGCCAAAGCCTTGTGAGTGAGGGACAAACACACACACACAGACAAATGCACAAACTCACATATATGATGGACTTCTTTCAGTTTCTATCTACCAAATCCATACACAAAGCTTTGGTCAACCTGGAGCTACAGTCGAAGATACTTGTTCAAGGTACCTAATTTTTTACTACCCACAAGGGGCTAAACACAGAGAGGACAAACAAGGACAGACACACGGATTAAGTCGATTATATCGACCTCAGTGCGTAATTGGTTCTTATTTAATCGACCCCGAAAGGATGAAAGGCAAAGTCAACCTTGGCGGAATTTGAACTCAGAACGTAACGGCAGACTAAATACGGCTACGTACTTGTTCAAAGTACCACACAGTGGAACTGAACATTGAAACCATGCGTTTGAAAATCAAGCTTCTTACCACACAGCTACATCTGCTCCTAAATGTTACTAATCACGTCTCTGTCTATTTTCAAAGTGACACTGTGACATTGTACTTATAATTTCGTTACAACATTTATAATTAAATAACAATTAAGTTATTAACCTATGAGTAGCTTTCAAAAGAAGGCTAATGAGATTATTGGAAATTTTGGAGACACTTAGAACAGTTCCATATTAATGAAGACAATATTGTTAGAAAGACATTATAAATTTTAAAATAACTTGAAGCAAAATTATTCAACCAGAACAAACTTCATTTTATTTTATGAAAAGGTTAGAAACAAAGATAATTCCTTGCTCGTGTTAACAATGGTATGGAGCATTTGTGGCTGGCATATGTGGGTGTTTAAGTTTATGTGTATGTCAGTGTGTGTGTGTGTGCATGTATATGTATATTTGTGTGTATACATACATATATATGCACACACAAACTCATTTGTATGTATGTTTGTGTATCCTTGTATGTGTCTCTGTATGTGTGTATATAGCTTTTTTAATCTTTTATTCTTTTATTTGCTTCAGTCATTTGACTGTGGCCATGCTGGAGCACAGTCTTTAGTCGAACAAATCGATCCCAGGACTTATTCTTTGGAAGCCTAGTATTTATTCTATTGGTCTCTTTTGCCAAACTGCTAAGTTACAGGGACGTAGACATGCCAACATCGGTTGTCAAGCAATGTTGGGGGGACAAACACAGACACACAAACACACACACACACACAAACACACACACATATACATATATACGACGGGCTATATATGACCTATGAAGATGAAGAATTTTATTTTCGCAATTATTTATAGTGTTTGGCAACGGATGCGGAAATGGCTGTAAGATTTGTTACATCACCTATTTGTTATGTCATGCTTTGTATTAAAAAAATAAGCTATAATTGTGGTCCAGTCAATGTGTCTGTTAATCTTTTTTTTTCTCCATTTTCTGTTTATTTGTATATATATATATATATATACATACATGCATACATACATACATATATATATATATATATATATATATATATATATATATATATATAATATATATAATAACTCTGTCTCCAAGACCCTCCCAAGAATGAGTGGATGAAGAAGATGGAGTGAAATTGAGATGAAGTAGACAATATACCACTTTTCTGTAGATTGATAGAGAAAAAGAGACAGAGTGAGAGACAGAGAAGAAGAGAATGAGAGAGAGAGAGAGAGAGAGAGAGAGACAGACAGAAATTCATGTACTCTCCATTCACATCACTGACCTTCATCAGCACTGTTGGTTTCTGTTACACACATCAGCAAGTCCTTTTTATTCCCAGCTGTCATATACACACTTGTGCATTGCCTTTCATACAATATTAATGTAACCCACCTATCAGATCATTCCTCTCAACACAGTGCAACCAGGCAATACTATCTCTTTTATTAAATAATCATGGAGACACAAGTTTTCTAAACTATTTATTTTGAATGTTATCCATATATTTCTTTATTACAAATAAATTCTTTGTATATACAATAAAATCATACAGCATATTTCTAGCTCTCAGTTCCGATAACATATATCAACTACACTAGGTGTTGGCATGGCTGTGTGGCTAAGCAGTTTGTTTCCGAACCATGTGGTTTTAGATTCAGTCCCACCTCACAGTGCCTTGGGCCAATGTCTTCTTCTCTAGCCCTAGGAACAACCCAAAAACCTTGTAAAGCCCCAGGAGCGGAAACTGAAAGAAGCCCATAATACACACACATATATGCACACACACAGACACACAAATACATATCTTATACCTATATTCATTATATGTGTGCATATATATATATATATATATATATATATATATATATACATGAATATATATTTATATATGTATGCATATATCTATCTATCTATCTATCTATCTCTCTCTCTATATATATATATATGTATATATATTATATATATATATATATATATATATACATATGTCATCATCATTGTTTAATGTCCATTGTCCATGCTGGCATAAGTTGGACGGTTTGATTAGGGCTAGCAAGCTGGAAGGCTGCAACAGATGTGGTCACAGAAATTGTTTGACAGCCATGACTGGGTTCTCGAGTCTGTTTTGGCATGGTTTCCACGGCTAGATGCCCTTCCTAATGCCAAGCACTCCAAGAGTGTAATGTGTGCGTATGTGTGTGTGTGTGTGTATGTGCAAACACACATATTAATACAAAGACATACACACACAGATGTACATAGTGGACTCTCTCTCTCTCCTATCAATAGAGGAGGCTTTTAGAATTTCTTGTGGAACAACCACATAGGTGATTTGTTTATAGTAATCAAATGTTTGTGTTTACACAAGCTCATTCCCACCATCAAACTGACATTAATTGTGCCCCATGTCAGGAGTGAAATGACTGCAGGACAATATGAGATGAAGTGTTTTGCTCAAGAATGCGATGTGCTGATTCATCTGGGATTTGAACCCACAATCCAGCAATCATGAGTGCAACACCCCAACAACAAGGCCAGGCCATCCAGCTGTAAAAACCCTGCCAAAATAGATAGTGAAGACTGGTGCAGTCTTCTGCCAAGCCAGCCCCTGTTAAACCGTCCAACCCATGCCAGCACATTAAACAATGATGAGTGATAATGGTGATGATGAGTATATATATATATATATATATATTATATATATATATATATATATACATATATACATATATATATTTATATATATACTTATATATATTTATATATATATATATTATATATATATATATATATTATATATATATAACAAAAATTAGAGAATGGAGAAATATACTTAAATCAGTAAAACATCAACTATCCGATGATACTCAATCCATACTTTAATACACCATACATATGAGTAAAGGCAATACATAAAATGAAATGAGATATACAGTAATAGTAACAAGATAAAGAGATATAAGTAAAAAATTTTCAAATATTTGAAAATTTTTTACTTATATCTCTTTATCTTGTTACTATTACTGTATATCTCATTTCATTTTATGTATTGCCTTTACTCATATGTAATGGTGTATTAAAGTATGGATTGAGTATCATCGGATAGTTGATGTTTTACTGATTTAAGTATATTTCTCCATTCTCTAATTTTTGTAGTATTAATTTACGGTAATTTTTATACCTTTACCATATAATGCAATAGATGAACTGATTGTTTGACAATTTTTAACATCTATGTATTATTTTTGTTGGGTACCTATCTAGCAGTATATTGGATATATATTATCCCATGGTGGGTTGAATTTTCAACCCCTATCTCATTTTATATATATATATATATATATATACACTTGGTGGGTTTCTTTCAGTTTCCATCTGCCAAATCCACTCACAAGTCTTTGATTGATCTAGGGCTAAATTAGAAGACAGTTGGCCGAAAGTGCCATACAGTGTGAGTGAACTGAACCCAAGACCACATGGTTAGGAAGCAAACTTCTTAACCGCACAGCCATGCCTGCCGAAGAATATTTGTTTAATATTGAATTTAAAGCTCTTATATCATTTTCATAATGATAACGAGTTTTAGTTTGAATCTGTTGGAAAGAAATAACGTTGGTTGATTGGTCGAAATGTGATTTGAAAGAGAAAATGAAAAAAAAAATAATTTCAGACTTTTGCAAATAACAGTTATTAATAACGCAGACAAAGATTGTATAACAATTGTGTTATTTCCTAAGCTACCAAATTAATAATATTTAGACTGTGACAGATACTTTTACAGTAAATAGACAATTTATACAACAATAAAAATTCAGAAAAAAAAATATAAAGATAAAGAAGCAAATTTTTTTCCTTTGATATTTTCAAAAATAAATTATATAAATTCAAAACTGAAATAAAAGAGAAAAAAACTTAATTTCATCTCTTGTTTAAATTTACATTTGAATTGAAAAACTAGTGTGAATTGTAAAAGAACATTTTGCCTATTATATGATTTTTGACAATTTTCTCAGCAATTGATGATTTAAAATTTATAACTTGCCACATTTTTACATCGTTTTATTTGGATTACAGAGAAAGGAGAACCAAAAGACATTTGTTCTGCAGCTACTGAATGCATTTTGATTCAAAACCAAGAAGTTAACCACACAATTCAAGGCTTACTATGGCTTCAGAGCAAGGAAACACATTCAGATATAACAAATGAAAGCGTCGAAGAATGCTACAGCTAGGAAGAGATAGAACTATGCTATACAAAACCTCTTTATCTAAACCTGAAGACTTCCTTGAACAACATTTTAATGTTGTAGTAAAGATTGTTTGCCAACATAACATTGCAGTCCTGGTTTAGGACTAATGTTGCTGTAATTTAGCCCCAGGAGACATTGTCTCCAGCTGGCTATACGACATGATTTGTGTTCTTATATTTTCGAACAAGGGGAAAAAAATATAAGGACCGACAGCTGATTGTAATCTTGTCTGTATCTGGAAGGTTTGCACAGATTGAAAGATGGACTATGGTGTGTATGAGTGCAACTGTATATACATGTGTGTGTTTATGAGGGAGTTCACACACACACACACACACACATTATATATATATATATATATATATATATATAAGATTTGTTTTATTTATATTCCTGAGCGCCATACTAATACAATTGTTTGTTTGTATTCCACCTGCCTTCGTCTTTTGTTTATTTTCATAAAGCTTCCCGTTATATATATATATATATATATATGTATATATATGTATATATATATATATATAAAACATTCGAGCAAGGTCGTTGCCAGTACTGCCTGACTGGACCCCGTGCCGGCGGCACGTAAAAGCACCCACTACACTCTCGGAGTGGTTGGTGTTAGGAAGAGCATCCAGCTGTAGAAACACTGCCAGATCAAGATTGGAGCCTGGTGCAGCCATCTGGTTCGCCCCTCTATGGGATAACAAAATGTGGGAAATATTGCAAAATTATTGCAAAATTATGCTCTGATGGAAAATGGTAGTGATGTCACAACTGTAGATAACTTGTAGCTGTATAGATATATATATATACACATACATGCATGCATGCATGCATGCATACATACATACATACATACATACATACATACATACATACATACATACATACATATTATATATATATATATAATATATATAATAACTCTGTCTCCAAGACCCTCCCAAGAATGTGTGGGTGAAGAAGATGGAGTAAGATTGAGATGAAGTAGACAATATACCACTTTTCTGTTGAATGATCTTTCTTGCAAGGAAGATCATAGAATAACCTCCCTTCCTAAGTTTCTCAAAACGTTGATATCACGAAACTGAATTTTTAATAATTCAAGAAGCTTGGTGTTTCTTTTGGAAGTTTC
Organism: Octopus sinensis; assembly: GCF_006345805.1. NCBI lineage: Eukaryota > Metazoa > Mollusca > Cephalopoda > Octopoda > Octopodidae > Octopus > Octopus sinensis. The sequence continues at coordinate 31,619,921 of NC_043019.1, read as the reverse complement.
TAGAACGTTTAGCATTCCATAAATAAAAGCAGCTTGGTAACCCAGCTTTTCGCTTCTTAGTCGATTCGACTTAGAGCCATTCACGTCATTGCTATATCCACCCATTTGTCTATGCTTCATAGCCAATATGATTGAGAGCCATCACTTTGCTGTTGATTTACACTTCCTATTTTGCATAAGATTACTTCGTTCAACTAGTTTTTACAATTTGATTCCATGTATTATCACCGAAAGAAGAATTAAATGTATTTTTATATAGTAAATGTATAGATTTCTTATTTATTCTTTCACCTCTTTATGAACTCTTGTGATAACATGACACACAGCCACATCAGACACATTGATTTTGTTACTGTTTGTTCCTTCTTGCCTGGCTCATAATGGCTGGTTTCCTGGTTTCATTAGCATATAGGTTCCCCGCCCGGACGGGTTGCCAGTCCATCACAGGTGAGCTACTAGATGCAGGAGGAAAGAGTGAGAGAAAGTTGTGGCAAAAGAGTCAGCAGAAGTTTGCCATTACCTTCAGCCGGAGGTGCATGGAGCTTAGGTGTTTCACTCATAAACACACACACACTGGCTGGTCTGAATTTCGAACCCACGATCCCTCGACCATGAGTCCGCTGCTCTAACCACTGGGCCATATGCCTCCACAAACACATTGTACTATCTATATATTACACTACAAGCTTTAAACCCAGATGATGGAACAGAACATGTGACATGCCCGATGTTGAAACCAATCCAAGCAAAAATTCTAAGCAACAGATGATGATGATGATGATAAAGGTAGAATGCCAACAACTATGACAATGATGCTGTTGCTGTTGCTGATACTGCTGCTGCTGATGATGGCGAAGAAACATCAGACAATGATGTTTATAATGCCAAAATATAGAAAGCCTGAAGCTACTTACTGGAATTCAAAAATCAAATTCTTAGGCTGGTTGTAGCACTAAAAATAGAGTTAGTTAATTGAATTTTACCTTTTACACAAGAATGTAGAAAGTTAGATCAATATAGCGGTGAGACAAATACCTGAGAGATGAAAATACAATCCAGAAGACATGAATGGAATGATTGAGGAGTATTTTGTAACTACTAAAGTAAAGATGCTGACATAACAAGTGCCACCTCTAAAATTGGAAATGTAAATTAGTCTGACTAACAAACAATTAGAGACACATTGCGTGTGAGTGTGTGTGTGTGTGTATCATCATCATCATCATCATCATAACTACCACCACCACCACTACCACCACTAATACCACCATCTTCATCATCACCATCATCATCAAAAAGTCCACTTTCTATGCTTGCATGGTTTAGGCGGAGTTTATTGAGGCAGATTTCCTATGGTCAACTATCTTTCCTGTCATCAGCCTCAACCTTCCCCTATTTCCTAATAAAGGTTATATTTGCCAATGTCCCAGACATATTCTTGCAGAATATTGCAAAGGAATGACACTGCTTGTCTGACAATGACATTCGTTTACAACTGTCACACAATACTACACCAAAGAGCCACAAAGATAGATAGATAGATAGATAGATAGATAGATAGATAGATAGATAGATAGATAGATAGATAGACAGGAGAGAGAGAGAGAGAGAGAGAGAGAGAGAGAGAGAGAGAGAGACTTGGTAGAACAAGCTGGTGTGTAGCCGTCTTTGCATGCAGCTGGGTTTGTCTTATAGTTTGAGATGTACCACACAGTATAGAGACAGCAACAAACCTCAAGTTTACATTCAGTTCCATCAGGAAGAAATAAACGATGTCAAAGGTAAGAAAACACTGGCACAACATTAGCTTTATGGACACTAAAGTGTGTGGTGCAGGAACTGCAACGAGAACAGAGAGGAAATGGAAGGCACCGAAAGCAGTCCAGCAGATTGTGGAGTAGGTGAAACAAAGTTTTCCTTGGGAGTGTGACACAGGGCAGGGCCAGATTTGAAAGCTTTATAACAGGGGTTCTCAATCATATTTTTATCTGTAGACCTCTTTGTTTATTATATTATTCTGGTGGACCCCCATAGCCATTTGATGTTTAAAAACTAATTTTATAAATAATTCTTTCAAAATTTCTATTTTGTTTTCCACTTTTGTGTAAGTTGAACAATAAAAAATGTTAAAGAAATCTCGTAGTTGTTTCTTGCAATAAACATGTCGAAGGCAAAATATTTTCATTGACCCTTAAAATACTACTGCAGATCACCAATTTACTATTTGGTTACATGGACTCCCAAAAATCTTATATGTCTCTTATTTCTAGCTGTGGAAGTGTTGTAACATCCTCAGTCATATTTCATGATATTTATTGTTTACCTTTTTGGTGAAACTCTGCTAACTAGCTGCCTCATTTAAATCCAATCCGATTCTGGGTGTCCATTTATCTAATGTTCTTCCTAGAGGTAAGACAAATTTTTCCTTTTTTGTTGCACTCACATGTCTTTGCCAGTATATATGCAGTGAAGCTTTACAATAGTGTCCTATTTGTATTGACTGCTATTTCCAGTAAATATTGGTGCCTTGTTGTACCACTAATCAGTATTTATATAGTTTCCGTCTTCCAAATCCACTCACAAGGCTTTGTTCAACCTGAATCTATAGTAGAAGACACTTGCCCAAGGTGCCATGCAGTGGGCTCAACCCGGAAGGAACCATGAGGCTGGTAAGCAAGCTACTTACCACACAGCCACTCCTGCACTTATATATATATATATATAGACATACACATCAATGTGGGCATACCCACTCACTCCTGAACTTACATATATTAACAGTTGATTGTCTGCTTTGAGTTTCAGTCTGAGCTAGGCTGTTGATGCATGGTTGATTAGTTGTCTCTGTGTGAGTGGGGTGATAAGTGTCTTTGGCTAAAGGTGCGAGAACTGTGTGAGAAAATTATTGTTAAATTGTGTATAAGTATGAACATCCCATGAACATCCTTGCTCTCTTTTAATGCGGTACATTATCTTGGTAGTTAATTGAAAGTTTTAGAAGTAGGTTAAATTATTGGAAAACTGTCAGTTCCCTTTCAAATGAATGCTAAAAACTTTGGGTTTCAAGATGAAGCTCATGACCTTAACACTGCCTTACATCATTGATGTCACAAATCTAACAAAAACCTGCATTACTGTCACAAACAATCTAACCATCCTAAATCTATTATCTGTAACTTAGTCAGAAATATCTCTATTAGAATCTCTCAAGTGTCCATTATTCAACAGTTATGCAGATTGTATAGAGAAAGCATCAAATAAGAGTGGTATCAATAAGAAATAGTTTATATAAATTGACTGTAAACAGCTAAACCAGACCTTTATGACAAATATATCTCAGAAACTCAATTATTAGAATACCATATTCTCAAGTAATCAATATTTACAAGTAGTAAATGATACAGAAAGTTCAAATGACTGTAGAATTATCAATATCATCATCATCATCAATATCATCATTTTCATAGCCGTCATCATCATCATCATCGTCATTTTCATTGTCATCATCATCATCATCATCATTCCCCATCATCATCATTGTCATAATCATCATCATCATCATTCACCAGTAGCAGCGGCAGCAGCAGCACGACCACGACCACCACCACCACCACCAACACCACTCTCCACCAACACCACCACCATCATCATTTAATATCTGCTTTCCAAACTGGTAAGGGTTGGCAACATTGAACAGGAGCTGGCAAACCAGAGGATTGCACCAAGTTCTACTTTCTGCTTAAACATGGTTTCTACTGTTGGACATCCTTCCTAATGCCAACCATTTTACAGAGTGTACTGGATCCTTTTTTTACATGGCACCAGCACCAGAGAGGTCACCAAGTAACTTATGAGACAAAAACCACTGAGTGAGAGGAATCGAATGAGAGGGGTTGCTTTGTGCCACCTCCCTCAGTAGTTCTTAGAGAGGTTAAAGTATGCTAAAGGGACAGGACCAGGACACTTGCAGTAGAGGAGATACAATCTCCTAATATAATGAGCATAGTATTTTTATATATTTGTACATTCTCTTTTACTCTTTTACTCTTTTACTTGTTTCAGTCATTTGACTGCGGCCATACTGGAGCACCGCCTTTAGTCGATCAAATCGACCCCGGGACTTATTCTTTGTAAGCCCAGTACTTATTCTATCGGTCTCTTTTGCCGAACCACTAAGTGACGGGGACGTAAACACACCAGCATCGGTTGTCAAGCAATGCTAGGGAGACAAACACAGACACACAAACACACACACATATATATATACGTATATACGACGGGCTTCTTTCAGTTTCCGTCTACCAAATCCACTCACAAGGCATTGGTTGGCCCGGGGCTATAGCAGAAGACACTTGCCCAAGATGCCACGCAGTGGGACTGAACCTGCAACCATGTGATTGGTTAGCAAGCTACTTACCACACAGCCACTCCTATATATTTGTCCAAAATCACACAGTAGGAGTGAAGTGAGAGGAGAGAAAATAGAAATTCAACGAAGGAGAAGTAATGAGAATAATGGCCATGATTGAGAGGGAGTGAGAGAAAGTAATAGCAATGAGAGAGAGGAAGTGGCAAAGAGAGTGTCGTGTATCTTCTACTACGATAATCTACTATAATAATACTCTTGTGTGTTTCTCCATCACAACATATGAATGAGAAAGGAAGGGGTGATCCACTGATGGAAGTGGGATGGTGAAAAGTCAACGGTGAAACAAAAATCAAACAGTGCTTCAACTCTGTGTGAGAATATGCATGTTCATGTAAAAAGGAGGAATGTGAATGTTTGTGTGTGTGTGTCTGTGTGTGTGCAAAATATATCTATATATTTGAGTGAGTGTATATGTGTTTGTGTATGTTTATTCAGAAAGATACATAGAAAATAGAATTACAGACACACATGTGTTTACACATACATATATATAGATATATAAACAGACACACTTATAAAGGAAGGAAGCAGGCTGTGACAAAATATAGAAAACTGTGTTTACTACAGACCGTGTTACTCATACATATAAATGTATACATACGTATACACTAACTGGTGTACCCGGTAATTCCTGGGGGTAAAGATGTTCTATTGAAATGCCTTATTACTCTGATATAAGAAAGCAATTTTGTTATAACTGCCACAAAAGGTGTATTTTCCATCACAAAAAAGTACAAAAAACTGTCAGCTGGAGGTGGGAGAGATTGTTAGAGGTTGGTGAGAGAGGTTTCCGGAGGTTAGAGAGAAAGATTGTCGGAGGTCGGTGAGAGGCAAAGACATTATTCTGTTTAGCAAAAGCATTTGGGAAATGTATAACTGCTGTCCTTCACAGAAAAATTATTCTTTTTCCATCAGAAAAGAGCTGTTGAAGTGTTAAGTGAAATTTGGCAATTGAGGATTGAATCCACACTATACCTGCATGAAGCTACTTCAAATACGTTGTGGAATAAAAATTTCTCTATTGTCATGGAAAAAGTGTAACTGTAAAAATGCAGAATTATCGGAGTAATGGGCATTCAGAAAAGTATGTATGTATAGAAATGGATGAATGAAGTCTTTAATGTTTAAGATTCAAATTAAGGAAGTGCAATAATAATGTTTAGCAGTTCAAAACTGTGAGTAGTGAAATGCAGAATTACGTCGGTTGATGATGAGAATCAAATATTGATCACTTCGCTAAATCTGCAGGTGGTATGGGTTATTTCCCTTGGGTTGCTAAAATAAAATATTAGTAATATGTAGTAGATAGAAGGATCCATTGGAAAGGTCCTATTATCGATTTTTAATAATCTAAGAATGTCGGCAAAAGAGATCAATAGAATAAGTACTAGGCTTGCAAAGAATAAGTACGGTGAGTTGATTTGTTCAACTAAGTGTGGTGCCGCAGCATGGCCACAGTCAAATGACTGAAACAAGTAAAAGAATAAAAGAGAATATATATATATTTATACACACACACACACATATATATACACACATATATAATATACATATATATGTAATACGCACAGACACATACACATATAGGTGTGTGTATCTCTATGTTAGTTAGTTGATTCGTTTATTTAATACTGTCAGATGTTTTTGTTCCGACCAAGCTACCACTTCCATAATATTATAGTCTTATTATATGACATTTTACACCAGCTACACAGAGATGCCTCTCTCTGATGTATGTTTCATCAATAGACATACAAATACTGGGCGACACAGCTTCAGAGACAAACAGGTTTGCATCGCATGTGAACTTCCATTAATCACTAAACACTTTGCCTAAACTTTACATCGGTGTATAAACAAGCTATATGTTACAGCTTGAATGCACTGCTTAGACTAAATGATTTTGAAGTTATATATATGTTTATATACACATACATACATATATATATATGTATGTGTATATATGTATGTATGTGTATATATATATATATATATATATATATACACACATACATACATACATATACATATATATATATATATATATATATATATACATGTGTGTATGTATATATGTGTGTATATATATAGGTGTATATATATATATGTATGTATACATACACATATACACACAGACACACAAATATATATATATATATATTTATATATATATTCACAGATATACATATATGTGTATGTGTGTCTATATATATATAGATAGGTAGATACATACATGCATACATGCACACACACACACACATATATATATACACACACACACACTCATACACACATATATAAATACATACATATATATACATAGATACATATTTACATAAACACACACACACATATGTATATATATATATATATATACACACACACACACTCATACACCCGTATGTACATATATAGACTATCTTCCGTGAGACTGTGCAATAAGAAACATTATATATATATAACATTATATGATTATATAAATATAAATAAATCAATATATATATGTAGGTATGTATGTATGTATGTATGTAATAGTTTTCTATTAACTCAATTGTCTAACATGAAACAACTATTACTGGAGGTTGACAAATACTTTATAAACTGTTTTGAGAAACTATTGAGTATATAAACTGTATTAGCCTATATCTGATCTTACAGCTACACATGCATGCATCTGCCCAAATATCATTGCACAACATTACTTACTGACAAATGCATATGCACTTATGTGCATGTGTGTGCACATGTACATGCATGTGTGTTTGTGTGTCTGCATGTTACTCTTCTCTCTCTCTCTTTTTCACTTTCTTTCTATAAACACACACACACACGCATTGGTTTTCAAGTGGTGGTGGGGAGACACACACATATATACCTATATATAAGATGGGCTTCCACACAGTTTCCATCTACCAAATTCACTCATAAGGTATTGATTGATCAGCCAAGTGCTATAGTAGAAGAGGCTTACCCAAGATGCCACACAATGAGACTGATCCTGAAACTACAAAGCTAGCTTCTTAACTACACAGCCATACCTATACCTATATATATTATATATATATATATATATTTATATACACAGATACGGCCAAAATGTTCAGAATGGCATTGTTTTCGCTAGAAAAGTAGGTATAAGTTTTTTCACAGACAATAAATACGATATTAATTTTCATTGTCTGAGATTTTGGTGTAATTTGAAACGATAATACAAAAGTTATGGATGATTTAGTGATTTACTGCAAAACCCATGGCGGCCAAAATGATCAGAACAATTGCTTTTACTCTGTGTTTTAGTATATTTAAGCGGCGAACTCTAATGTTTGAATTTGTTTACGTGATGGTTCGTTACTAAACATTAGTAAGAATATCTGCAGTGTACTTTGTTAATATAATGCCACTTACTCCGTTACCAATTCGTCGCAGATTATTAAGCTTCGAAAGAAGGATAATTTAGTATTGGGTCTATTGCAAAGATGTTACAAGTCAAAAAGTGTTGTTCACGGTATTCTTAAGGTCTTCGATGATTGTGGTTCGTGTGAAGCAAGAAAGTCTACAGGTAGGCCAAGAAAAATGACCAAGAGAGAAGATCGCGCTATGAAAAAGTTGGTTAAAAAGGACAGATTTAAAACTGCTGCTGCTGTTTCTTGGGAAATGAGCATTGTACTGAAGAAAATGTTATCTCGAAAAACTGTGTCTCATCATTTAGTTGAATATAACCGACAAGCAAGATCACCTGCAGTGAAGCCACTGATCAGCTCCAAAAATAAAAACTGTCATCTTACCTTTGCAACCGAACATGTGTTGTGGTCTCAAGAAAAATGGCAAATGTGCATTTCAGTGATGAATCTAAGATTATGTTATTTGGCTCAGATGGGAAAAGGTACGTTTGTTGAAAAGTAGGTGAAAAATTGTCGCCTAAATGCCTTAAGACTAGTGTTAAATTCGGTGGAAGAAGTGTCATGGAGATGGTGTGGGCTCTTTGGTGTGATTACACAGAAAGGTAAATGCAGGAGTTTATAAACACCTTGTAAAAGATCATGTCTTGCCTGTGCTGAGAAATTCAACTAAGCGACCACCCATATTCATGCAGGACAATGCCCCATGTCACAAGGCAAAGGTGGTCATGAACTTCCTCAAGGCTGAAAAGGTTATTATTATGGATTGGCCTGCTCAAAGCCCAGATCTCAATCCTATTGAAAATGTGTGGAATATTCTAGGAGAATGTTCGAAAGCCAGAAATCCTAAAACAACCGAGCAATTATGGAATGCCCTTCAGGAAGAATGGAATAAGATCACCTAGCAAGAAATTGAAAATTTAATTTCCTCATGCAGTCAAAGATGTCAAAGTGTGATTGAAGCTAAAGGGCTTCACACTAAATATTAAATAATTCCAGTATTCTCTGTCATTTTTGATTATTTTGTTATTTTTTCAACCGCTCTGATCATTTTGGCCGCCATGGGTTTTGCAGTAAATCACTAAATCATCCATAACTTTTGTATTATCCTCTCAAATTACACCAAAATCTCAGACAATAACAATTAATATTGTATTTATTGTTTGTGAAAATTATAGAATATAAAACAACTTTGATAAAAACTTATACCTACTTTTCTGGCGAAAACAATGCCGTTCTCTACATTTTGGCCGCAACTGTATATATATATATATATATATATATCATCATCATCATCATCATTTAGCGTCCGTTTTCCATGCTAGCATGGGTTGGACGGTTCAACTGGGGTCTGGGGAGCCCGAAGGCTGCACCAGGCCAGTCAGATCTGGCAGTGTTTCTACAGCTGGATGCCCTTCCTAACGCCAACCACTCCGAGAGTGTAGTGGGTGATTTTATGTGCCACCGACACAGGTGCCAGACGAGGCTGGCGAACGGCCACGCTCGGATGGTGTTTTTATGTGCCACCGACACAGGTGCCAGACGAGGCTGGCAGACGGCCACGCTCGGATGGTTGTTTTTATGTGCCACCGACACAGGTGCCAGATGAGGCTGGCGGACGGCCACGATCGGATGGTGTTTGTTACGTCCCCAAAGCACGGAGGCCAGTCTATGCGGTACTGGCTACGGCCACGTTCGGATGATTTTCTTGTGTGCCACCGGACTGGTACCCAAAGATACAAATTCCTTGATGTTCATCTATTTTGATTTGTTTTGATTTGATTTTCACTTGCCTCAACAGGTCTTCACAAGTGTCACAAGAAGGAAGGTATGCACAGGTGGACTGACTACGTCCCAGGTAGGGGCCACGGTTATGGCCTGACTAGTCTTGCCGGGTCTTCGGATGGTGTTTTTATGTGCCACCGACACAGGTGCCAGATGAGGCTGGCGAACGGCCACGATCGGATGGTGTTTGTAAGTGCCCACAGCACGGAGGCCAGTCGATGCGGTATGGGACGGCCACGTTCGGATGGTTTTCTTGTGTGCCACCGGCACTGGTACCACAAAGATACAAATTCCATTGATGTTCATCCATTTTGATTTGATTTGATTTGATTTTCACTTGCCTCAACAGGTCTTCACAGGTCTTCACAAGTGTCACAGGAAGGAAGGAAGGTATGCACATTGAGTCATGTGAAATCATTGTCATGCTGATGCCAGTGCCACCTGACTGGCATCTGTGCCAGTGACACGTAAAAAGCACCTACTACACTCTTGGAGTGGTTGGCATTAGGAAGGGCATCCAGCTATAGAAACTTAGCCAGATCAGATTGGAGCCTGATACAGCCTTCTGGGTTGCCAATCCTCAGTCAAACCATCCAACCCATGCCAGCATGGAAGGTGGATGTTAAATGATGATGATGATGGTAAAGACCCCCTTTAGTCCTGAATGACCATGGGATTGCACCTCGAAAGTTACCCTCTGAGGCACAAGTCCAGGCAAGGTTGTCTTTTATGGGAGACCAGCAGTTTTCCATGCATACCAGCCTCCCTGCTCCATACCACCGATGTTATCCAAAGAAAGGATGTTGCAACTCATTTCTACAGATGAGTGAACTGGAGCAACATGAAATAAAGTGTCTTGCTCAAAAACACAACACAACCCGGTTCAGTAATTGAACTCACTACCTCATGATTGTGAGCCCGACGCTCCAACCACTGAGCCATGTGCCTTCACACACAAACACACACACACACACACACACACAACACACACACACACATATATATTTTGCTTTTTCAGTGCTACTGTAGAATATATTCTTCAGTTAATGTGGGATGCTGGCAGAATTGTTAGCATGTCAAACAAAATGGTTAGTGACATTTAGTCCAGCTTTGCATTCTGAGTTCAAATTCCACTGAGGTCAACTTTGCCTTAAATCCTTTCAGGCTTGATAAAATAAGTTCTGGTGGTGAATTGTGTCCTTGAGCAAGGCATTTCATTTCCTGTTGCTCTAGTCTGCTCAGCTGGCAAAATTAAGTAGTACCTGTATTTCAAAGGGCCAGCCTTACTGCATTCAATGTGTTGTGCTGAACCTCTCTGACAACTGCTTTAATGGTACGCATGCCTGTGGAGTACTCAGCCACTTGTACGTTAATTTCACAAGCAGACTGCTCCATTGATTGGATCAACAGGAAGCCATGTCATCATAACTGACAGAGTGCCAGTTAGTTATCTGAACTTTCTGCTCATCACCAAAATGCTGTGGATGTTGAAGATTGCACCCTCATCCATCCTCACTGCAGAAGCAGCACCAAGTAGGTTTGTTTGAGATTCTTAGTGCTAGACTCTTACTTCATAGACACTACTATGAGATCACTTGATCATCTGACCAACCAGGCTGTCTGATGTTGTTACACATCACTGGTCACAATGTGTTTTTTTGCATTGTTTTAGCATTCAAATGATACCACCCTACTGGCTAGGCAAACAGGCCAACATCCCCCACTTCCCAATCAGAAGAGGGGCTGTCAATTAAATCAATCTCAGTATTTGATTGCACTCTATTTCATTGATAAAAAAAAGTATAACAGGTGAAGTTGATCTTAGCTGGATTTGATCTTAGACTGTAAAGGGTTGGAGCTAAATTCCACAAAAGATTTTTGTTTGACGTGTTAATCATTCCGCCAATCTTTACTGAATGTGTCAGTTTTTAAGAAAATAAAAGTGTAGTTTGAGGAGATTTGGCTGCTATTTTTTAGAAGGTCAAGAAGCCGTTTGAGTCTTCTTGACCTTTCAAAAACTCGGCTTATAAAAATGGCTCATAAAAATGTCTTTTTTACTAAGAGGATAAGATGATAAATCATCGATTAAGCTAAGGTTACATCTATTTTTGGTGATAACAGCAAACTAGTTCTGTACAAAGTTATTCTATCAATAAAACTGTGTCAGGTCAAGGAATCAAAGCAATTTTCTTTCTGTATGAAATTCTTTGAAGAGGGAGAGTGCCCAAGGCCTTTGTAGCCACTCTCAGGTTAATGTTCAACTTAGGCAACTCTAAGTCAACGTCTGCAGGGAAAAACACTAGAAGAGAATTTGGCAGAGATGGACTTACTGGGGGAAAATGATTAATGCAGTTGTTTATCTTGAAGTCAGTTTTGATCAAATAAATCTATAAACAACTGCATTACAGCTGTGACCCTCTCATCTTGTTGCAGGAATTATTGTTGTGGACACGTCTAGATTTTTGCAGCATATTTATATAGGTATTATCTCCTCATTTCATATAGTTAGGACTCTCTTGGCCATTGTGTCTCTTCTCTACTGTTAAAGATTGAAACTGATAAAAATAATGAAGTAAGTTAAGTGCCGTTTTGTGTCCTAGCACTCAAAAAGCCAGTTATGTGGTTTCCGCGTATTTGTACTTGTGCTGGCATTCGCCTGGGGGAGGGTGAGCCAGCTCTGAATGTTTGAAGTTGTAGTGGTCCTCAGTCACATGTAAACAGACTTGGTACAGGTAAAGATAAAGCTACCTTCTCGAGTCGTGTCAACTCACAAGGGCCAGTTTCTCAGAGAAACACGTTTCATCAACAGAAACATGGTAGTAATTAATGATGTTGGTAAATGGAATAAGTATAAAAATGAATCTTTTCAATTTAACTAAATTCTATATTTATATGCAGCTGAAGATTGCTCTACATCTTAAAACTGATGTAATACTTGCATTCATCATCATCATCATCATCATCGTTTAAAGTCTGCTTTCCGCGCCAGCATGGGTTGGACGGTTCGACTGGAGTCTGGGAAGCCAGGGCTGCACCAGGCTCCAGTCTGATCTGGCAGTGTTTCTACAGCTGGATGCCCTTCCTAACGCCAACCACTCCGCGAGTGTAGTGGGTGCTTTTTATGTGCCACCTGCACAGGTGCCAGGGGGGGTCTGGCATCGACCATGATCGGTTGGTGCTTTTAACGTGCCACCGGCACGGAAGCCAGCACAAGCGGTGCTGGCATCGGCCACGTTCGGATGGTGCTTTTTATGTGCCACCGGCACAGAAGCCAGTCGAGGCGGCACTGGCAACGGCCACGTTCGGATGGTGCTTTTTATGTGCCACCGACACAGGTATCACAACTACTATTTCCATTGATATTTGTTTAATTAAATGGAGTCACATGAAACGATCGTACTGCATTACATTTGGATATCCTTGTTGCTTATTTTGGGTTTATATATATATATATATATATATATTATATTAAATTAGAGACAAAACCACTATTAGGCAAATCAAACAATGAAAAACTTAAGCCAATACATAAGATTATTTAATTTATATTATTTAAATATATAACTAAATTATTAAAAAAATATAATTAATATCACACTACGATCGTTTCATGCCTGCTAACTTCTTCAAATTTTTGAGTCGCAGTCATTCATCAGGTAGTTTAAATATCTATATATATATATATATTATATATATATATATATATATATATAATGCATATGTTTATGAATATTTATGTCTATATTTTATATAGTATACAGGTATGTATGATATAAATACATGTATCCATCCTTCCATCAATTCATCCAGTTTCTCTTCATTTCTCTTCTCACTATTCCTAGAAGGATCATGGAGGGGGTGGAGGGTGGTGAGAGATCTCAGGTACCTCCTCCATAGGGTCCTACCAGAAGCAATTGTCATTAAGCTTTCCATGTAGAATCCCAAGCTTGACCAACTTAGATTACAGATGTCATCCAACCATCTCATTCTTGATCTGCCCCTTGTATCACCTCCTGGTTGACTCAGCTTGAAGAATCCTTCTTGAAATTCTTTTCTGCAACATTCTTACTGCATCTCAGTAGAACTGAAGCAGTGACCCCCATCAATGCCGAGAAGTAGCAGTTCGTCCTGCAAGAACTCATTATATTCATTGTTCTACTTTGGTAGAACTGGATTATTTCCTCATGCCTAAAAGTCTTGTGCAAATGGTGTTTCTTTATCGAACTCATTTTCTGAAATAATGAGTGTACATCCATACATTCATCCATCTAGTCAAACATGCACAGACGTGTGTGTGTATGTGTGTGTGTGTTTTCCATAAAAACCAATAAACATTGACTGAATAAAGGAGACAATACAAGTGTGAAAAATCTAATATATACTTTCACTTTATTGACACCGATTTCCAAGTTTTGCCAAGTGTGCAGCTTAATTCATATGTAATAATACGCTTTGAAGATGATGATGATGATGGTGATGATGGTGATGGTGATGACGATGATGGTGTTGATGATGACGATGATGGTGTTGATGATGGTGATGATGATGATGACATGCATTCACACGTATGTAAAAATATGCTTTTGAAGTTGATGCTGCTGCTCATGATAATGCTGATGATTAGGATGAAGATGACTACGATGATAAGGATGATGAAAATGATGATGGCCATGGTGATGGTGATGACAACAACGGCAACAACAACAATAACAACGACAATAATGATAATAATGATGATGATAATAATGGCAATGATGATGATAAAGCGTTGATGATGATGATGATGATGATAGACGATGATGATGATGATGGTGACACATGCATTTCACACATATGTAAAGATACTGCTTTGAAGATACCCTTTCTCCATCCCCACCGTTACCACCGGGAAGTCATGTTCCATGACAACAAAGCCTCAAAAGGTATAAGAAAGACATCTAGAAACAATAAACAATAGTTGATTGTCTTTTGATGTGAAAATCAATAGGTTAATTCGTCAGAATATATTCTCTCTCTTTTTCCTTTTTCCATTGCCCCATGTATGTAAATTCTTTCAGGAGAAAACATAGTAAAAAATATGTAGATATCTATATATCTTTATACATATATATATATATATATATATATATATATATTTCAATATACAGTATCTATGTTCATTGAAATTCTATTATAGTACCTTATGAAGAGAAAATATATCAATAGCCACCCCTGCCACCGCCAATATCCTAACTATGACTTTGAGAGAAGTGGATGGGGAGAGATGAAGATAGGAGGGAGAGAGAGTGAGAGAGAGATGGGCAGAGAGAGAGAGAGAGAGAGAGAGAACAAAAATTAAGCAGTTATTTACACAAGTCTGATACTGCTTAAGCCGAAATGCATGAAAATATATATTTATGTGAGTGTGTGCATATATGTGTGTGTGTATATACATATGCAATAAGTGTATGTATATATATATATAATCTATATATAAAATATTAGTGTAGTTATATATATATATATATATTATATATACATGTATCTATGTAACCATCTTTCTATCTGTCTATCTGTTTATCTATTTTTCTGTTTCTTTTTATATATACATGTATATTTATATATATATATCTATATATATATATATATATATTATATATATATATATTATATATTCAGTATATATAAAAAAGAGACAGAGAAAGATACATAGATACATGCACATACTATCTCTCTCTCTCTCTCTCTCTCTATATATATATATATAATATATATATAATACATATATATTATATATTATATATTATATATATACCTGTGCAGCACATAGGAACACAGTAGATAACCAATGTTTAAAACCCCATGTGTTCTTTAATTGTTTGAAAGTCAGGTCCACGAATAGAAATCAAATTGTTTTCCAAAATATCTGGAACACAGATTATATATAGAAAAGACAAGAGTGCAGAAATATCTCTTTTCTTGTTCTCCTTCTTTCTCTTTTTTGACTCTCTCTCTCTCTCTTCCCATATATGCATATATATATACATACATATAGATATATGGCTATATATATATATATATAAATATATATATATATGGCTATATACATACATACATACATACAAAAATATATATATACATACACACACACACACATACACACATACAAGTTTTAAATCATCATCTATTGTTCTGAGGGGTAATTGTCCTTGAGGGTGTTATTTTCATTGGGGGCTAAATGTCCTAGACTCACTGGTACCACATAATTCTGCTCATGCTGGCACCATCTAAAAGCACCTGTGCCGGTGTCACATAAAAAAAAAGCACCCAGTGCACTCTGTAAAATGGTTGGTGTTTGAGAAGGCATCCAGCCATAAAAACCAAACCAAATCAAACTCAAAATCTAGTGCAGCTCTCCAGCTCTGGTCAAACCATCCGATCCATGTCAGCATGGAAAATGGATGTTGAATGATGATGATGAGGAACACTATTTTTTTGATAGCTGTTCCTCGAGGGGTAAATAGAATTGCCCACATCTTTCTGTCCCTCTACAAAAATCTCTCCTAAATTTTCTTGTTCTACCTCATTATTTTCCATTTTCACCCTCCAGAAGTTCACTTCAATTCTTAACCATGTCTTCTTCCTCTTCAATTGCTCTCACACAAAATCATTGGCTACCAACCAACCAACCAACCAACCAACCCAGGTCACACAGCTTCACTGCTTATTTACCATCACTGATTCTCATTAAATTCCTGACATGTTGCTTGAGTTGCTTTTCTGACACCAAACTGCAGTTGATGTCACATTTCTTAATTAAATATATCACCATACATCTCTCTCTATATATTACATATATCTATATGTAAATACACAGACAGACAGACAGACACACACACACCACACACACACACACACACACATACACACATATACACATCAACATCATCATTTTACGGCCGTTGTCCATGCTAGTAAGGGCTGGATGGTTTGATTGGGCTGGCATGCTGGAAGGGTGCACCAGGTTTCAGTCTAGTTTGGCATAGTTTTCTAAAGCTGGTTGCCCTTCTTAATGCCAACCACTCTGAGAGTGGAATGGGTGCTTTTACGTGCCACCAGCATGGGTGCCAATTTTCATGACACCGGTATCTTGATGGGTCTTCTTCTCAAGCACGACATAATGCCAAAGACCTTGGTCATTGTTTCTGTGAGGCCCAACACTTGAAAGGAACTCAGCCACTTTGCCTCCCTGTGGATAGAGAAAGATGTGTGTGTATGTGTATGTGTGTGTATATATGAACAGATATATAGATATATATAAACATAAACATACATTCATATTTGCACACACACAAGCAAACATGCACACACATTTTCATCATCATCATTATTTAATGTCCATCATCCATGCTGGCATAGGTTGAAGATTTTGATCGGGGCTGGTCAACCTGAGAGCTGCATCAGGCTCCAATTATCTGTTTGGCATAGTCTCTGAGGCCAGATGCTCTTCTTAATGCCAACAACTTTACAAAATGTATTGGGGCCTTTTTACATGGTACCTGTACATGTGTTTTTTACGTAGCACCAGCACAGATGTTTTTTAATGTGGCACCATCAGAAGTACTTTTTGTGTGGCACCAGCACAGGTGCTTCTTACATGGTACCATCATCATCATTTAACCCTTTCATTACGGTATTTATTTTGAGATGCTCTGTGTTACTTTCAATTAATTTTAAATATAACAAAGAATTTAGTAAGATGACCTGGTTATCATTAAGCTAGTGTTAGGAACATAAATTGTGACTAAGGTTTGGTGAAAGATTTTAATTCAAAACTTATGAAAACAAGACATTTGTACTACAGAGCTAGAGGTGGTTTTAGCCGGGTTGGTATCGAAAGGGTTAAAGTTCATTTTCCATGTTGATAATGGTTGGGGAAATTCAAAAGGAGCTGGAAAGCAAGAGAACTGCATTAAGCTGTCTGCTTTGGCATGGTTTCTGCAGCTGGATACCCTTTCTAACACCAACCATTTTACAGAGTGTACAAGGTAATCATTTCATGGCCCGAGGCTATAGCAGAAGACACTTGCCCTAGGTGCCATGCAGTGGGACTGAACTTGGAACCATGTAGTTGGTAAGCAAGCTACTTACCACACACCTACAACTATGTGTGTGTGTGTGTGTGTGTGTGTATGTGTACATAAGATTAATCAGCCGAAATTGCGAGGATGATCCGGTTCTTGACTGAAGATTAGAGGCTTCGAATGACCCGCCCGTTTTTGTGTCGTCTATTTGAATGTTTTGCGTTCTTGTCCCGTTTTGTATTTTTATATATATATTTTATACATAAGTAGCTTGCTTACCAACCACATGGTTCTGGGTTCAGTCCCACTACGTGGCATCTTGGGCAAGTGTCTTCTGCTTTAGCCTCGGACCGGCCAATGCCTTGTGAGTGGATTTGGTAGACGGAAACTGAAAGAAGCCTGTCGTATATATGTATATATATATATGTATGTGTGTGTGTATATGTTTATGTGTCTGTGTTTGTCCACCCACCATCGCTTGACAACCGATGCTGGTGTGTTTACGCCCCGTCACTTAGCGGTCTGGCAAAAAGAGACTGATAGAATAAGTACTGGGCTTACAAAGAATAAGTCCCATTTGACTGCATGGCCGCAGTCAAATGACTGAACAAGTAAAAGAGTAAAAGAGTGTGTATATATATATAAATATATATATGTGGAGGCACAATGGCCTAGTGGTTAGGGCAGCGGACTCGCGGTCACAGGATCGCGGTTTCGATTCCCAGACCAGGCGTTGTGAGTGTTTATTGACTGAAAACACCACGAGGCTCCGGCAGGGGGTGGTGATTCCAGCTGTACTCTTTCACCACTCTTTCTACCACTTTCATCTGTTGGCCTGCTTGCTTAGCCAGCGGGGTGGCGTCGTTCGAAGGCTAAAACAATGCGAACGCATTGTGACCAGCGATGTGTAGCAACATTTGATGGTCTGGTCGGTTACGTGATCACGTGATATATATATATATATATACACACACAAACACACACACACACACACATATATGCATATATATATATGTATAAGCACATTCACAACATACATGCATACAATGAATGATGACAATGGCAACTACAACAACTGTGCTAATACATCAAATAAACGATTAACAAACAGAATGAATTTGATTTCTGTGTTGGGAATTATTTTCCTAGATCCCATTAAAAATCATGTTGTCATTACTGGTTTCCTCTCCTAGATACATATATCCAAATATTATTCCCATAAAGGAAATGATTTGGTTTAATCACTGAATATCTACAGCAACACAGAGAAAGATTGTCTGATTATTTGTTCTATTGCGAGACTGTGTTCCAAAACAATAATCTTAATACAACATGACAATATTCTAAATTTTTAGTCGTTATCATTATTATTAATATTATTATTATTATTATTATTATTATTATTATTATTATTTTTATTTTTATTATTATTATTATTATTATTATTATTTTTATTATTATTATTTTTATTATTTTTATTATTATTATTTTTATTATTATTATTTTTTATTATTTTATATTATTATTATTATATTATTATATTATTATTATTATTATTATTACTACTACTACTACTGTTGTCGTTTCATTTACAATAAATATATGTTTAGAATTTATGGACGTTTTGGAACGTATGAGATTTTATAACCAGCATGCAACTGTATATATGTATTTGTTGTTTGTATGTGTGTGGTGTGTATATATTATATATAATATATATATATATATATATATATATATATATATAAAATATTATATATATATAAATTTGCATGTGTGTATGTATATTATATATATAAATTTGTGTGTATGTATGTATATATATATAAATTTGTGTGTGTGTATGTATATATATATATTTGTGTGTGTGTGTATGTATGTATGTATTACATAAGTGTTTTTATGTTCAGTTATGATAAAAACAATTTTACATTATCCTGATGGGTTACTCTATACTTTTATAGAATATAAATTTGTTATTCATAAACATGAATATTATTGACAGTGACTTTGAAGTTTTGGCCGGTTAAGGAGTATGCATATATGTGTATGCATGTGTGTGTGTGTATATATACACACACACACATGTATAAATGTATACATACATACACACACAAATGTATATGTATATGTGTGTGTATGTATTCTTTTGGCTTGGCTACTACTACTACTACTACTACTACTACTACTATTCTTCTACTTGTTTCAGTCATTTGGCTGTGGCCATACTGGAACACCGCCCTTAGACGAACAAATCGACCCCAGGACTTATTCTTTGTAAACCTAGTACTTATTCTATTGGTTGCTTTTGCCAAACTGTTAAGTTACGGGGATGGAAACACATCAACATTGGTTGTCAAGCAATGTTGGGAGGAGAAACACAGACACATACACAAATACACACACACACACCCACACACATATATACAGCAGGCTTCTGTCAGTTTCCGTCTACCTAATCCACTCACAAGGCTTTGGAGGCTATAGTAGAAAATACTCCATGCAGTGGGACTGAACCCAGAACCATGTGGTAGGGAAGCAAGCTTCTTACCACACAGTCACTACTGCACTACTAAAAATAATAACAACAGTAATAATAATAATAATAATAATGATAATAATAATAATAATAATGATAATAATAATAATAATAATAAAACACACAACGAAAAGGCCCCCTGGATTGACAGAATATCTACAGAACTGGACCCCTTAGAAGAGCAAAAGTGGGAGGGTGTCAAGGTAGAAGATATAAGATCTGCTCTCAGGAGGTCAAGCAAATGGAAGTCTCCAGGAAAGGATAAAATTCCTAACTTCTGGCTGAATGCCTTCCCAGAGAGCCATGAACTGCTAACAGAACTGTACAATGATGTTTTGCAACACCCTAGTAGGATGCCTCCTTGGCTAGTTAATGGGTTAACATTCCTGCTTCCAAAAAGTGAAGAAACAAATGAACCAAAAAACTATAGACCCATAACCTGCTTAACAACTATGTACAAAACACTAACATCTGTCCTGACGGAATATACCTATAGTTTTTTAACAGACAGCAGCATATTCCCTAATGAACAGAAAGGATGTAAACGTGGATCCTACGGCTGTAAAGACAACTACTCATCAATAAGATGATCTTAGAAGATTGTCACAAACGACACAAAAACTTATCAATAGCCTGGATAGACTATAAAAAGGCTTTTGATAGCCTACCACATAGCTGGATTAGGAAATGCCTTGAAATGTATAAGATAGCACCAACTCTGCGAAACTTCTTGACTGTAAGTATGAGATCATGGAGAACCACACTAACTCTGAACAGTGACAGTGAATCCCTAAATGCTGGTGATGTAAAAATTTCGTGTGGCATTTTCCAGGGTGACTCACTGTCACCACTCCTCTTTTGTTTATCCTTAATACCTCTCTCAAAGCTGCTCAATGACGCGCAGTACGGGTATAAAATGTTTGATAAAAATATAAATCATCTCGTTTACATGGATGATTTAAAGCTTTTTGCAAAAAATGATCAACAACTCAAGGGCTTACTAGCGATAGTCAAACAATTCAGTGACGACATCAGAATGCAATTCGGCCTCGATAAATGTGCAAAGGCTACCTTTATCAAAGGAAAAATGACAGAAACATCTAACGTTAACCTTGACCAACAGAATGTCATAAAAGAACTAGACCCAGCGGAGAGCTACAAGTACCTAGGGTAATTGAAGGGAACGGAATAAGGCATTCAGAGATGAAGGAAAGGATCAGGAGAGAATGCTATCGAAGAGTGAGAGCAATACTCAAGACAGAGCTGAATGCAAGAAACAGGATCGAAGAATCAATGCATTAGCTATACCAGTCGTGACTTACAGTTTCAATATTGTTAACTGGTCAATTACTGAAATATGTCAGCTCGACAGAAAAATAAGGAAACTGTTGACAATGCATAGAATGCACCACCCTAAGGCAGATACAGAACGACTCTATCTGCCAAGAAAAGAGGAGGCCGTGGTCTTTTGCAACTGGCAATAACAATGAAGATTGCTACAATTGGCCTAGACACCTACCTGAAAAACTCTGAGGACTGGATGTTAAAACTTGTCTCAAAACATGAAAACAAGAAAGCATCATACTCAGTCACAAAACAGGCAAAGGAATATCTAAGTGAATTCCGAATACAACCAATTCGGAATTAGAGATAGACATACAAGAAACAAGCACAGAAAAAGCTAGGCGCATGAAAACCCGTGCCAAAACTGCGGCCTTAGATATTCTGAATAATAAATGGCAAGAAAAACCTCTCTATGGCAAATACCCAAAGAGAGCGAATAATGCAGATATCGACAAAGCCCTGACCCATCAATGGCTAATGGCCTCTGGCTTAAAATCTGAAACAGAGGGGTTTATCATAGCAGCTCAAGATCAATGCCTACCACAAGAAACTACCAGGCCAACATATTAAAGATCAGAAGCAGTCCAACGTGTCGTGTATGCAAGCAACAAAATGAAACCATTGACCATGTGGTCTCCAAGTGCAGTCTTCTAGCGCCTACAGAGTATCTCAACAGGCACGATAGAGCTGCACAATATATTCACTGGGTAATCTGTAAAACCTGGATTTGCCCATGAAAAAAACTGGTGGGAACACAAACCCCCCAGTGCTTGAAAATGACCACATCTCACTCCTCTGGAACTTCACCATTCAAACTGACAGGAAGATAGATGCAAATAGGCCAGACATCATATTGAAAGACTTCAAACAGAAAGAACATGCCTCCTCATTGATATGACTGTCCCAATCGATATAAACGTATCTGTCAAGACCTACCAAAAACTGAGCAAATATAAAGATCTTGAAATAGAAATCAGCAAAATGTGGAAGCTGAAGACTAAAACAATACCTGTTGTCATAGGTGCCCTGGGAATGATAGCAAAAGGGGCTGATAGCTACCTAACTCAGATACCAGGAAACCCAAAAATGGCAGAAGTTCAAAAGATAGTGCTCATGGGAACTGCTCATATCCTACGCAAAATACTCTCTATGTAACCCCAAGGTTTAAAACAACCATAATTTTCGGTTAAAAAAAAAAAAAAAAAAATTTTTTTTTTTTTTAGACATTCATTAGTACAACATCCCCACCCCCAAATATATGGCACACTAGGCATAACAACAACATGAACTTCCACCCTGTTGTCTCTTGAGGTCTCTGGGTGAGACTTGGAGCCAACTTGTACAAATATAAAGCAAAAGTCAAACATAGAATAATAATAATAATAATAATAATAATAATAATAATAATAATAATAATAATGATAATAATAATAATAATAAACACCTTTTACTCTCATCTAAAGATCACACTATCATCTTATAATCAAATTACCTTTAAAACAAACTTGTAACTTTCCTATGTTTCAACAGACATTTTTAAGTACAATACTTTGTGCAAAACCAAAAATACGGCACCCTAGTCATAACACCAACTTGAACTCCTAACTTGTCTCTTGAGGTCTCTGGGTGAAACTTGTAATCTCCTTGTACAAAAGCAAAGCAAAAGCCAAATATATAATAATAATAATAAAATTATAGTCTGGTCGGTCACGTGATCACAGGATGTATATATGTATATGTGTGTGTGTGTGTTGTAGTCATAAGGAGGGTAGTATCTAAACCTCTCATAGGGATATTTATCCAAGATACACTGGTTTAATATATTATATTTTAGAGAGATATTTCTTCAATGAATATATTAAATGAAATATCATAAAATATCAAGCATCATTATCAAGTTAGAAAACAGAGTGATCTAATGTTTACAAATTAATTTATTAATTAATCAACATATTCACCACTTTGATCAATTAATAAATTAATTTGTATCCATTAGATCACTCTGTTTTCTAACTCAATAATAATGTCTGATATACGCACACATGCGCATGTGCACATTCACACATACATAAAACAAATGATAAAGACGGACGATAGAATACTCAGGAAACTTTATTACTTACAACTATTGCTGTGAGCAATAAAGCTTTCCGAATTTTCCATCTCTATCATTTGCTTATACTCAATGTACACTGAGGAATTCCTGATGCAGACCCAGCGACAATTGTGTGTAATTACTGTGGATGACGCCAAGTAGCCATAGGCAATGAATGTGCTTTATTGATGTACTACAAGGAACAAATCTAGCACTTAAATATATATATATATATATATATATATATATGTGTGTGAGAGTTTAGAGGGATATATCATCCAGACAAATGTTATGGTGGCTCTCATTTATGTTCCCGTTTATGGCTAACAACATTGATCAGTATTTAATGTCTATGACTTCTATTAGTTATTGATCACTCCGTAAATTCCTCCAATGGCTAATTCTGTGTTCGCTTCAATTCAATGTCTATTAGCGATAATTACAACAATATAGAACATGGAGACTTGATCTGTATAAAATTGTCAAATAAAAGGAAATAAATTTTGAGGATGAACAAGTCTCATTTTAATTATTGCTAATCATCATCTTCATTTAACCTTCCAACAAATTTTATTAAACAATGTAACTAATTTCAGGCCAGGTGTTAAACAGCGACAATATTATCAATAAAGTATTGCATACCCTAACCACTAAGCCAGGCTTTTTTTAGTTCCATCTACCAAATCCATGCACAAAGCTTTGGTCAGCCTGATACTATAGCTGAAGACACTCAATCAAGGTTCCACGCAGAGGGAGTGAACTGAGAACCATGTGGTTGGCAAGCAAACTTCTTACCACAAAGCCATGCCCGCGCCTATATGCAACAAATTTTCTTAAACAATGGAAATAACTAATTTTACGCCATATGTTTAACAGTGGCAATATCATCAATAAAATATCACCTAATCATAAATACAAAGAAATTGAGTTAATTTCTCATGAAACTATTTCAGTCCATAGACTGCATCTCTGTCGGAATCATAGTCATTGTGGCTGTGTTAGTTGAATATAGTTGAATAATGGAACCTTTTAGTCATACAATGCATTTTGTGTCTATTAATAGTGTTATGTTTCTTAGAACCATAATGTGTCTGAAACTAGTTTAATTGCATCTATTAATCTGCCATTTAGTTAAATGCATCTTTTTGAGTGGCGCACATCAGCTATCAATAATTTAGTATATTTTATTGACGAGGAAAAACAATCAGCAGTATAATGCATAATGAGCATAATGCATAAAGAAAAATAATTAAAAGATATAAAAAAAAATATCACTCAGATTCTTGGTCTTCTCTGTAGGATGGGAGAATGTGCGAAATGCATGTTGGGAGGGTGGAGGGAAGCCATGAAAATAAAAGTAAAACAATTAATAAATTAATAGTTACAGGGACTTCATGCTAATGTGATGTTATTTTTTATGTCTCCTTTTTTGGGGAACAGACTGATGTATTGTTGAACAGTCAATGGTGTTGGAGAGTACAAAGGTTAAAATTATAGTTGAAAATATATGTAATCGACATGGAGGATTGGAAACTATCTGAGTATTGGAAAAGGGTTACGTGTATGATGGTAATTTGTTCTGGGTATCAAGATGCTGACATCATGGCTGATGCTCGATACTTTGTGAATTCTGTAAAGGCTGTAAAAATTTACTTGGATACCACGGAAACCAGGTCCCCACTCCATCCCACCCAAATTGTGGTGATCTTTAAATATATCTCCAGTGGGGGTAAGATAATGTTACTCTAGATCTTTGAACAGAGCCTTAAGTCCAGTTCAGACAGCTGTCTGAACTGGACTTAAGGCTCTGTTCAAAGATCTAGAGTAACATTATCTTACCCCCACTGGAGATATATTTAAAGATCACCACAATTTGGGTGGGATGGAGTGGGGACCTGGTTTCCGTGGTATCCAAGTAAATTTTTACAGCCTTTACAGAATTCACAAAGTATCGAGCATCAGCCAAGAAACAACTGGAGATTCTGGTCAATCCATGGCTGGCGAGTGTTGCTGCTGGAAGGCCATATGTGTGGTTGCAGGATTTGCCTCCTTGTCATACCTCCAGAAAGAGTCAGAAGCAGCTGTCAGAGAATTTCTAGGACTTCACCAGTCCCAATTTCTGGTCTCTTAATTCCCCTGCTAGTAATATCATGGATTACTATGTGTGGGCGTGTGGTTAAAAATGACACCAACTACTCAGCCTGCAACACTAAGGTTGAGCTGGTGGCCAAGATCAAAGAGGTATTTTTTTCTATATCTATGCTCATTAGGAAAATGCTTATCTAGTAAGGCTAGGATGCTTCTGCCTCTATTGATCCTCATATTTAAAGTGAAAAATAGGGGTGAAATGTATACTTCTCTTAGGGATCTTCTTAAACTATGAATGTGTGATGGTTGGGATGTATGAGTTATCTTTGTATCTGTTATCTGTCAGGACTCCAGTGTAGTATGGTATATATATATATATATATATATAGGCATGAC
>NC_043019.1:31536284-31588784 GCF_006345805.1 Octopus sinensis | reverse complement strand
AATAACTGTTGCTATTATTGTTTGTATGGCTAAAAAAGAAAACCAAAAAATCAGTATATTTTATCTAGTCGAAGAACTTTGCACTTTACCATTCATCATCCAGAGGTTGATAAAATACCATAGCTGTCATCAACTGCAATTGATAAATGAAGAATATTGTAACCCTTGAGGGGAAATCTGTGCATTTCTGCCCTTCTTAGAAATCAATCAATTATATTAATCTCAGATCTAGGATGAAATCCTTTTCAGTTACTTTACACCTTTTAACTCTTAAAGAACTAAAACGACAAGTAAAAATAACACAGCAGCGATTCTGTGGCTAGCACAATAGAAAACTGACAATGAGTTTAACCGTTTAATTGTGAAGCATGGCTGTGTGGTGAAAAGTTGGCTTCCCATCCACATGGTCATGAGTTCAGTTCTGCTTAATGGTGCTTTGAAGAAATGTATTTTATTAAAGTTCCAGACTGACCAAAACCTTGTGAATGGATTTGGTAGATGAAGACTGAAAGAAGCCTATCATATATATATATATATATATATATATATATATATACATACACACACAAATACATACATACATGCATACATACATACATACATACATACATACAAACATACATACATACACCATACATATATATATTGTTATATTTAATGCATGTTTATCTGGCAAAAAAAAAAAATAAATAAAGAAATGACCATCCCAAAATATAATAATATCTGTTTCAACACATGATTTCATATCAGGAACCTTGCAAAACAAATACATAAATGTATGTGTGTATGTATATATATATATATATATATATATATATATATATATATACACATTTCTGTAGGAGTTAGAGGTTGAGAAACCAACTAAGGGATAGTACCTATCCAATATACTGCTGGTAGTAGTGTACCCAATTATTCATATCCAAGTGCTAGTTATTGCATGCCAATCTCACAATAGGGTATTATAGTATTATATATGTGTGGGAGTAACAAGTGGTTTATCCTTGATTTATACACCAAATAAGAAAACGGAGAGGATATAAAATCAACAGATGTCAGCCAGTAAACATTCCAGTATATCTATTTATTCAAATGTATTGGGTGGATACACGCACATGTATGAGTGGTACAGATTAGCGAGTGGAAAAAAACTGGTAACTGCATTAACAAGGGTGTGAATACAAATAAGCATATAGAAACAAGTGAGCAAATTGGCAAAAACAAAAGGGTGTGTAGGTGATAGTTCCTCACAGCCAATTTTATATCCTCTCCATTTTCTTATTTGTCATATATATATATATATATATATATATATATATATATATATATATATGCATTTCTTCAAGTTCAGTACAATGTGTTTATTATGGTAGTTTTGACTTTAAGAGTCCCTCCTAGCATGAGGCATTTATGTATAGTAATGCCCTTAATATAAATAGATATATTTAAAGGGAAAAATTAATAAATTTTTCCCTTATGAAGTTTTTTACGCTAACTACTTGATAATTTCTTATAAGGATTTTATCCTATTTTAAAATTGTATATTAAAATAAAAATCTGAAGATGTACTTCACAAGATGTGCTTGGATTACAATCTCTTCTACAAGATGGTAGCAAAAGGTTCCCGGATTAGTTATGTTTAATAAAAAGCAACTTATTTACCTAAGTTTTAACCCTATCTCCTTCAAAATAGTTGCCATGTGCAGTGATACACTGGTCTCAGCAATCCTACCACTTTTGAACTCCAGCCTGGAAGTAATTTTCTGTAAGAAATTTGAGGACCTTCTGTGATTCACTCTGGATCCCAACAACAGTGTTATAACAGTGATCTTTGAGCTGCATTTTCATTTTGGAGAAGAGATGGAAGTCTGCTGAAACTCACGAGTGAGGAGAGCTCAGTGACAGGGTGCATTGTTGTCATGAAGAATCCAATTCTTCGCACTGCATAGATCTGCTCACTTTCACCGAATGCTGTCCCTCAGATGCTTCAAAACGTCGCAGTAACAAGCTTCGACACATACCCCATCTACCAAACTCACCCACAAGGCACTGGTCAGCTTGGAGCTATAAAAGAAGACACGTGCCCAAGATGCTGTGCAGTGGGACTGAACCTGAGACCACACAGTTGTAAAGCAAACCTCTTAGCCATACAGCCATATCTGCACCTAGTTAATCATTTTTTAATAAATTTTCAGTGAAATTTTTTTCTAACAGGGTTCAGTCCCACTGCATTGCACCTTGAGCAAGTGCCTTCTACTATAGCCTCGGGTCGACTAAAGCCTTGTGAGTGGATTTGGTAGACAGAAACTGAAAGAAGCCTGTTGTTATATGTCTATATATATGTGTGTGTGTATTTTTGTATCTGTATTTGTTCCCTCAACATCGCTTGACAACTGGTGGTGTGTTTACATCCCTGTAACTTAGCAGTTCAGCAAAAAAGACTGATAGAATAAGTACTAGGTTTACAAAGAATAAGTTCTGGAGTCGAATTGCTTGACTAAAGGCAGTGCTCCAGCATGGCGACAGTCAAATGACTGAAATAAGTAAAAGAGTAACTAGACAAGAAAATAATTTTCTTCTACCCAGTATTGAATGCTTCGATACAAGTAAATTACCATTTGCCTTCTTATGGAACTGAAAAGAATTCCTTTGATAGTATTTATTCTTTCTCCTTTCAGTTATGTTTTCTTTTTAAAATGTCTTTTCATTTACTCCACCCAGGCAACAGAAGTTCACTGTCTGGATACAATTTAAGATGGAAAATTAAGATTTCATCCAAAAACAGAAAAACGATTTTATTTCTCAGAATAAAATGATACAGCAGCCTCAAGACAATGTAATAAGATGTCTAAGCCATGAAAATAGTCATTGTAGTTGCTTTTGTTGGTGACAGTGGAGTCAATGGTGGCAGCGGCAGTGGTGGTGGTGGTGGTGGTAGTGGTGGTGGGGGACTAATGTTAATGATGTTGACAACAATAATATTTGTACTTTTTTTCAACAAGGACTAAAAAAAAACAAAAAAAAAAGAGATAGAGAACCAAAAAAAAGAAAGAAAGAAGAAAGGAAAAGGTGTGTGGTAGAAGATGAAGAATGATAAATGTTCAGTTGATGACATTCAGGCAAAGGTTAACGTGTGTGAATATACATATACACACAAGCACTCGTTTATATGTATTAGCATATCTATATGTATGTGTGTGTGTATGTGTGTATGTATGTATGTATGTATGTATGTAGGTGTGTATGTATGTATATGTATAGGTGTATGAATATATGTGAGTGTATGTGTGTGTATATATATATATATATATATATACAGATATATATGTGAGTGTGTGTGTGTGTGTATATATATATATCTATATATAATATATATATATATATATATATATATATATATATATATATATACACAATATATATAATATATAAATATAGCCTGGATCTCTGTCAGTTACAATAATGAGTGCTTCAGTTGAACTGATCAATAGAACAGCCTGTGTTCAGGAAATGTGCAAGTGGCTGAGTACTCCACAGACACGCATACTCTTAAAGTAGTTCTCAGGGAAATTCACCATGACACGGAATGTGACAAGGCTGGCTCCTTTGAATTACAGGTACAACTCATTTTTGCCAGCTGAGTGGAATGAATCAATGAAAATTAAAGAACCTTACTCAAGGACACAATGTGCTACCAGGAAACGAACTCATGACCTTACTATCATGAGCTGAATACCCAAGTCATTAAGCCATACACCTTCTATATATATATATATATATATATATATAGAGAGAGAGAGAGAGAGAGAGATTCAGATGAATATGGTACTTAAGTTGAGGTACCAGAATTTAGTACGGTATTATCCATACAATTTCAAAATATGGTGATTAATCAAAATAAGCAGCAAGGATATCCAGAGGTAATGCAGTACGATCGTTTCAAGCAACTCCATTTAATTGAATAATGCAATCATTACATCAAGGTGCCATGCAGTGGGACTGAACCCGGAGCCATGTGGTAGGTAAGCAAGCTACTTACCACACAGCCACTCCTGCGCCTACTAAAGATGGGCTGAATCCTGGAAGCACTGCAATACCAGGCCAACCCGTGGCAAAGGCGGAGCAAGCCCCTAACACTTCTCCTCATTCTAAAAACCAGTTTAATATCAATGGCCCCAAATAGATATTAAGCTAATAATCAGATATTAAGCTAATAAGAACAAATACTACACTTTGATCTTAGCCAAAAGGCTGAGAAGCCTATGAACAAACCGAAATAACGAGTGAAGAATACAAACAAATCAAAGAACGCTTTACAATAAAATTCAAGTAAAACTTCACAGTGTACATAGACAATTATATGAGAGAACTATCACTGCACGAATCAATGGAAAACTGATCAAGCTAATGTTATATGTGATGGGCCAAACAGCTAAAGAGCACATAGACGAGATTAGAAATCACAGCTTTTGGAAATTGAATGTTTAGCTAGTCTTATATTTGTTTCAGTCATCTGACTGTTACCATGCTGGAGCACTGCCTTTAGTTGAAGAAATCAACCCCAGGATTTATTCTTTGAAAGCCTAGTACTTATTCTATTAGTCTCTTTTGCCAAACTGCTAAGCTATGGGTATGTCAACACACCAGCATCGGTTATCAAGCGATGGTGGGGGTGACAAACTCAGGTCACTCACACATAGACACATACACACATATTGTGAGATACAAAGCTTTGTATGGATATCTTATCCAATCTCTGCTCTTCTATCAGCATTTATGCATCTGAAAAGCAGGCACTAAATGATGATGATGTTTCGTACAAGATCACCTGGAGGAAACAGTGTGAAACACACAATGTGATGACTGGTGAACAAACGGGAGGTAAGAAAAGAATCTGGCGCTGTGCTAAACAATTCCTTGTTAGCAAAGCTGTCCTTAACGAAGCAGTGTAGCACCACTGAAACCTGCTGACTTCATAGCTAGATTAGAAGAAACCATTCAATTCTGCTTCTCACTTGTGGATAATAGATGATGGTGATGATGATAATGATGAGGAGGAGCATAAGGATGGGGATGATGATAATGTCTTATCTGAATATTGACAATTTTGATTCAGAATGTGATTATAGACCACGAATATGACAGAAACGATAACAGACTTAAACTAACAGATTAAGACTGGATTGGCAACAGTTGATGTGATTGCAATGATAAAGCCATCAGGATGTTGGCACCATGATGGGTGTGCCATAAATTGTAAGGAGATTATGCTTATTGTTGTTGTTGTTGCTGTTGTTGCTTAGTTCTAGATCTGCCTAGAATAAGCCAGCACTGTGTCTGTCACCCTCAGACTAAGGGAAACAACATGGGTTCAATTGCTGTGAGTAGCTGAGAGGTGAAAAATTGTACTTACAAACTCTAGCATAGACAGGTAATTTCCAATGTAAATAGACATTAGACCTTTCATTACCAATCCGGCTGAAACCGGCTCTGGTTCCGAGTACAAATGTCTTGTTTTCATAAGTTTTGAATTAAAATCTTCCACCAAACCTTAGCCACAATTTAAGTTCCTAACACTAGCTTAATGATAACTAAGTTATTTTACTAAATTCTTTGCTATATTTAAAATTACTTGAAAGAAACACAGAAACACAGAGTATCTCAATAAAAATATGGTAACAAAAGGGTTAATAGTCCAATGGATATTCAGTATATTCAGTTTTGCTCTAAATTTCAAATCACTCATCGTCGTTGTTGTTGTCATTGTTGTCGTCGTCATCATTGTAATTTAATGTCCATTTTCCATACTGGCACAGGCTTGTAGGGACCTCACTTGGCCCTGCCTGAGATTTGAAACCAAATCCATCTTACTTGTCGCTTGTCAAAACAAGCAGGAAATCCTTTGTTTGCATCTCATCATCAGATGATTGATGGAAAGCCCTTGACCCCCAAGGACCTATGCTGATCAAAGAAAGGTCAGTCCTTTCTTTAGGCTTTGACCTACATTACTGACCATAGACTATATAACAGAGAGCATTTCCTATCTCTTCCTCTTTTTCTTGGCCCTGCCTGAGATTTGAAACCAAATCCACCCGCTTGTTTTGATAAGCAATAAGTGGATTTGGTTTCAAATCCCAGGCAGGGCCAAGTGAGGTCCCTACAGACTGGACGGTTTGACTGAAAACTGGTTAGCTGCACAACTGGTTAGCTTGAATCTGATTTAGCATGGTTTCTACAGCTGGATGCCTTTCCTAACACCAACCACTCCAAGAGTGTAGTGGGTGTAGTTTACGTGCCACTGGCATGGGTGTCAGTTATGAAACATCAACATTGGCCACGACTACAATCTCACTTTGCTTGTCAGGTCTTCTCAAGCACAATATATTGCCAACGGTCTCAGTCACTTGTCATTAAAAATGCAATAATCAAAATTCAGTCTGTAGGCTTATCATGTAAGCCTATAGGCTTATTATGCTTATCTTAGGTTATCTTAGTTTCTCTAGAATTTAAAGTGACCAAGAATACAATGTGAAGGAAGGAAACTGGGTTAAATAGTATGTAACCCCATGAGCCAGGGTACATTGAAATCATAGGATGCAGTGTGGTGGATGTGAATTATTTTGGCAAATAAATTTATTGAGCTACTGGCAGATATCACTAGAAGCTGAGTCAGTGAACAGACATTGACAAAGCTGTCAATGGACAGGACCAGCCAGTATAGTTAGTGAACTATTGCTGTCACCTGTAGTTGTAGTGTGTGTGCAGATGAGGTCATTTCAGCTAGTGACAGATCAAGGTGACAGAAACTCAAGTGGCGAGCTGGCAGAAATGTTAGCACGTCGGGCGAAATGCTTAGTGGTATTTCGTCTGCCATTACGTTCTGAATTAAAATTCCGCCGAGGTTGACTTTGCCTTTCATCCTTTCGGGGTCGATAAATTAAGTACCGGTTATGCTCTGGGGTCGATATAATCGACTTAATCCCTTTGTCTGTCTCTTTTTGTCCCCTCTATATTTAGCCCTTTGTGGGCAATAAAGAAATAAGAAACTCAAGCAATAATGGAAAAGTGGGTGGTAATGATGATGATGACAACAATGATGATAACAATGATGAAGAAGAAGATGCTGAAGAAGATGAGGATGATGACGACAATGAAGATGATGAAGAAGAAGAAGATGATGATGATGATGATGATGATGATGATGATGATGATGATAATGACAATAATGATGACGAAGATGACAACGAAAATCATGATGACAATGATGATGGTGATGATGATGAAGAAGGATGAAAGAAAATAAGATGATGATGATGAAGATGACAACAATTATGATAATTATGATGACAATCATGATGATGAAAATAATGATGGAGTAATAACACCCACCTACACATACACACACACTCACACACACACACACACACACACACATACACAAAAATAGACTTTTTACATACCTCATTATAATAAGGACAGTTAGTTGATTCTTTCACACTAGTGTATCTTTTCTGGTCACCGACTGTCACACAGATAACAGGATCCATGTTCAATCCTGCTAATTGCCTAGCTTCTATGATGGTCACACAAACCTGCAACGAAAATCAGAGTTAAAAATAATTGGCAATTAGTTATGACATGTTTAGACAGAATTTGTAAAATATTTGCATCAAGATAAGGACAGCAATTTGTCCATTACTGGGTATCTTAGATCTTAGATCTTAATCACCCCGCCCCTCTCTCCGTATATATAAAAAAAAAATTAGACAACAAAGGAATAAACTATTATGTTAAGCACTTCATTAGCTTACAGCTGTTTCTGCCATAAGATGCAGTGGACTCATAGTATATACCAGGACAGTGAAGTCAGAGTCATAGTCGTGGAGTCAGTGTCAGAGTCAGAAACAATTAAGGGGTAGTCGGAGTTGGAGTTGGTAAAACTATACTGACTCCAACTCACAATGTCTTTATTCTTCAATATAAGTCAGTTATAACATATAGGCCGACTCAAAGTACAAGTGTATGCATATGCTTTATTTGATATGTAGACCACAATCACTTAATTACATAAAGAGGAGTCAGAGTCGAAGTTTTTTATCTCGACTCTACAGTCCTGGTACACACATATACGTGTATATATATATAGGGTGGCCATAAATTACCTACACAATATGAAAAATTTAGAAAAAGAAGAAAAAATGGTAAATAAGGATAACTCAGCAAAGTTTATTGGAAAATTATAGGCAAACAAATAACGTTTTATTAGAAACATCATAACACTTCCATGTAAGCTCCAATGTTTGCAAGCAACACATCTAGAATTTTAATATGTAAGAGAATTTTTAGAACTTGTCTTCTCCATTTTTAACTAAATTGTTGAGTTTTATGGGATTTCTTTCCATAAATTCATCAAACATCATATACAAGTATTATTTTCATATTTGCAAATTTACGCCTGTAAACTACCAGCAAAATATGAAGAATCCACATTAGAAATCTTTATTGGAAACCTCCAAATTAAAGGACGAATCTACATTCAACCTTTTTACAAAACAACCGATTCACTATATATATATATATATATATATATATATATACACACACACCATATATATATTATTGTGTCTAGAGATAGTCATTCTCTTTTAGTGCCTTATTAATTTAACATACTCACCGGTCCATTTCCGCTCGTTTACTTATTTAAAATAATTAAGGCACTAAAAGAAAATGATTCTTCCCAGGCACAATAAAATATGCTTCAACCAGGAATTCACATAAGAATCTGGTAAACCAAATACAAAAACGAAATATATATACATACATACATATATATATATATATATATGCATATATACATACGTATATGTACTATTTAGATCTATACGTATATATATATATATATATATATATATATATATATATATGTATATATATATATATGTATATATACATAGACTTTCAAATATATATACATATATGGACTCTCTCATCGGTTTCGCTGTATGAAGATCAGATGACAACCTATTCTTTCTTTGTCACAATGCTTATATTGAATGTGACATTTAAGTCCCACCAACAATTAGAAAAGAAACCCACAGATGCTGCAAATATGAGGATTACAGCTCACTGCAAGTGGTATATTTGCAGCCACTTTTCTCCTTGACCTTGCATCCTTAAGCCAGTTAATGCTAGTTGCAACAAAGTTTCCTATACTATTTTGTATATGTGTGTATACATACATATTCTTTTATTCCTTTATTCTTTTACTTGTTTCAGTCATTTGACTGTGGCCATGCTGGAGCACCACCTTTAGTCGAGCAAATCAACCCTAGAACTTTTTTCTTGGTAAGCCTAGTACTTATTCTATCGGTCTCTTTTGCCAAACTGCTAAGTCATGGGGACGTAAACACACCAGCATCGGTTTCAAGCGATGTTGGGGAGGGGGGACAAACACAGACACACAAATGTATACACACACCACATATATATAATATATACATATATCGACAGGCTTCTTTCAGTTTCCGTCTACCAAATCCACTCACAGGCTTTGGTCGGCCGAGGCTATAGTAGAAACCACTTGCCCAAGGTGCCACACAGTGAGACTGAACCCGGAACCATGTGGTTGGTAAGCAAGCTACTTACCCCACAGCCGCTCCTATGCCTACATATGTAATAACTATCTACCCATCTATGTAACAATCTGCACACAAACACACAGAGTGTAAGACAGAAATGGCCTAAGATGATTATGTAGAGCAGTAGCACTGTGCCAAAAATATCAGCAGATATTTTGTGTT
The DNA here is from genome assembly GCF_006345805.1 of Octopus sinensis. Lineage (NCBI taxonomy): Eukaryota > Metazoa > Mollusca > Cephalopoda > Octopoda > Octopodidae > Octopus > Octopus sinensis. The sequence goes on along the minus strand of NC_043019.1, from coordinate 31,578,984 downwards.
TTGTTCTCAGAATATAATGCAGAGAATATCTAGACATGATTTCATTGTTGCATCGGAACTCTTCCATACATCATCATCGATCTAACCAATGAAGCATAAAGCCCTATTTTGCAATCAGTTGCTTATCTGATCCTAATATTTTACTGGTACTTTATTGACCTTGAAAGGTTACAAAGCTAGGTTGACTCTGACAGGATTTGAACTCAGAATGCAAAGAGCTGAAATCCATTTGTCTGTCACTCGAACAATTTAGTCAATCATCCACCAAGTAATTTATGTCAATTCTTTAGATGTTAAAACACACACTTACTTGAAAGTCTTGTGCTCGTAAAGACGCATGTTCCATATGATGATCTACTTTCGGTCTGAAATAAAAGCACAAGAACAAAGAAGTGTTAATTACGTTGATCAAATTAAGCAATAGAAACCACAAAACAAATCTATGTTGTTGTACAGCTAAACATTTCATACGACTGAAGAATATGGCATTCTGTTGGTTATGACAATGAGGGTTCCAGTTGATCCGATCAATGGAACAGCCTGCCCGTGAAAGTGGCTGAGCACTCCACAGACATGTGAAGCCGTAACATAGTTCTCAGTGTGACACAGAGTGTGACAAGGCCAACCTTTTGAAATAAAGCAGCCACTTATTTTTGCCAGGTGAGTGAACAGGAGCGACGTGAAATAAAGTGTCTTCCTGAAGGTCACAACACATCGCCAGGAATTGAACTCACAACATTATGATCATGAGCTGAATACTCTAACCACTAAGCCATGCCTTCACAGGACTGCAAAATATAGTATCCATATGTGAAATGGATGCTATATTCGGAATTTTCTGGGAAGTCCCATCATTGGATATTTCCAGAAAATCCTCGAAATTTTCCAGGAAGTCCAATCTCTAGTTGTCTGTTGTGGCATGGTTTCTATGGCTGGATACCCTTCCTAATGCCAACCCCTTAGCAGAGTGGCACTAGCAATGGTGCATTTATGCGGCTCCAGCATGGTTGTGTTTACACAACACCTGAAGGGATAAGCCTGTATGTGGTGGAAGACAGTAATTTTACTTAACTTGATTCATCTTATCAAGAACAGCAAATCACCACATCTCCCTCCCTTACCAAAACAAGGCCCTTGTCTCAGCATGTAAATACAGATGCAGATTTATAGTCAACCAAGACTGGTAGAATCTTCTATTTTAAATACATCACTGTCATACATCTCTCGAATTGGAAATGCCCATTTAGCACTTCATCTCATTGTCTTCATTTTCTTCTAGGCTATATACCCTGGTTATGGGTTCCAGTCTGAAAATGCTGAATTTGTTGTACTTGATAAGATGCTATCAGAGATATGGGTATTAAAATGTAATGACAATACACACACACACACATCTTTAATGAGAATAATATTGACAGTGACTTCGAAGTTTCCGCCATCTAAGCCATCACTAGATTGTGGTACATAGGAGTTTCTCTTGGCTTTGCATAGGTCTCTGTTAAGTAGTTAAAATTTTCTATGGTAAGATGTGTTCTGTTGAATGATAACTGCATTGTATAGTAAAGCTGTGATAGCAAGGTGTTATGGAGAATTTTTATTAATTACATTTGGGGTTGTGCTGTTTAGAATTTATGTAGTATTTTGTAATCAGGTGTGTATTTAGAATATATTGTCAAAACTTACGTTTATGAATTTGTCTTGCAAGATTCCTGATGTGAAACTGAGTGTTGAAACAGGTATTGTAATGCTTAGGGATGGTCTTTTTTTGTTTTGACAAATACACATATGCACTATATATTCACTCGTTTTCCTACATTTGATAGAGTAATCTAAATGCTAAAGGGTTAAATGGTCAGACAGCATTGTCTTGCAAACACTCTTCAGCCTTTAGCTTACCAATATCTTAAGTTCTTTGATCATCATCATTTCACATCCACTTTCCATGCTGGCATGGGTTGGACAGGCCACCATGGTCTCAGATAATTCTTATTCAGATGTACATCCTCTCTAAGATGGATCAGAGTAACACATTTTGTTCATGTGTTTCCTATTGGCTTGTTCTCTACAGCTGGATGCTCTTCCTGCTACCAAGCACATTACAGAGTGTACTGGGTGCATTTTATCATGGCACCAGCACTACAGCACTGCACAACACAACACAACACTTGAGGGCCCTCTCATTCTTTGATATTTGGGAAAAAATTTTAGCATAGGCACAGGCATAGCTGTGTGATAGGAAGCTTGCTTCCCTACCACACAGCCATGGTTCCAGGTACAGCCCCACTGAGTGACACCTTGGGTAAACATCTACTATAGCCTGAGAAGAAGAAGAAGAAGAAGAAAAAGAATGAGGGGAAGGAGGAGGAGGAGGAGAAGAAGAAGTAGAAGAAGAAGAAGATGATGATGATGATGATGATGATAAAGAAGATGATGATGATAAAGAAGAAGAAGAAGAAGAAGAAGATAAAGAAGGAGGAGGAGGAGGAGAAGAAAAAGAAGGAGGAGGAGGAGGAGAAGAAGAAGAAGAAGAAAAGAAAAAGAAGAAGAAGAAGGAGGAGAAGAAGAAGAAGAAGATAAAGAAGAAGAAGAAGAAGAGGAAGAAGAAGAAGGAGGAGAAGAAGAGAAGAAGAAGAGGAGAAGAAAAAGAAGAAGAAGAAAGAAGAAGAAGAGTAAGAAGAAGAAAAGAAGAAGAAGAAAAGAAGAAGAAGAAGAAGAAGAAGAAGATGATGATGATGATAAAGAAGAAGAAGAATTATTTTTATTATTGTTATTATGATTGTGTACCTACCGGTGCATTTTAGTAGGTGTCATAATAGCTGATCCAGTGCTTTCACTGCGTTGATCATCCTCTGTGCAAGTTGAATCTGTGCCAAATGCTGATAATATTGAAGATGCAATTTTAGCACTTTTGCCTTCAACAGACAGGACTTCTGGAAACAACACAAAAGAAAATATCAAAGAATTAATAAAAGACAATTAAGAACAAACAAACAAACAAAAAGAAAAAGAGGTGAATTGGTAAATTGAAAAGTCATTATAACTTCAACTAGAATATATTGTGGTTTTGTTCATGGTGTTCTGAGTTCAAATCTGGCTGAGGTCTTGAGATATACATTGAGGTGACACAAAAGGGGATAAGGCTGGTATTTGAATTACAGGTACAACTCATTTTAGCCTGCTCAGTGGACTGGAGCAACATGAAATAAAATGTCTTGCCCAAGAACACAAAGTGCTGCCAGGAATTGAACTCATGAATTTACCCTAACCACTAACCTCACCCTCACAGTACATATGATGCTCAAACACATAAACAGAGCAAATTCCGGAGAGAGGTAGTAAGAGAATCAGTGAAACATTAAAATGTCTGATGTCAAGTAGGTCAGCATCGAATCATCAATGCTAAATAGGCAGCAGGAAAGCAGTTGTGCCATGACGTCTCATACTCACATTGAGGAATTCTATAATTTCTATTTCACACATTGGATGACAAAATCAGTAGAGCTCTAATTGTTATATCCTTGATATAAATCTCACTTTTATTATCGTGTATTTGTATCTTGTCTGTGTATTGTTTTCAACGTCTTAGGCTCTTGTGGCCAATAAAAGAAAATAATTATTAGGAGCTGGCAGAATGATTAGTGCATCGGACAAAACACATAGGGATATTTCTTCCAACTCTTTATGATCAGAGTTCAAATTCTGCCTAGGTCAACTTCAGGTCAAGTAGCACATCATGAGGTGGTTACAAATTATCACACAGGTCATCGAATGAACGATATAGAAGATGCTGGTGGTTGAGTCAGGTTCTGTCCTGGTTTGCTAGAAATGATGCACAACACTTTTACTTGTTTCAGTCATTTGACTGCGGCCATGCTGGAGCACCGCCTTTAGTTGAGCAAATCGACCCCGGGACTTATTCTTTGTAAGCCCAGTACTTATTCTATCGGTCTCTTTTTGCCGAACTGCTAAGTGACGGGGACGTAAACACAGCAGCATCAGTTGTCAAGCAATGTTAGGGGGACAAACACAGACACACAAACACACACACACATACATATATACATATACATATATACGACAGGCTTCTTTCAGTTTCCGTCTACCACATCCACTCACAAGGTATTGGTTGGCTCGGGGCCATAGCAGAAAACACTTGCCCAAGATGCCATGCAGTGGGACTGAACCCGGAACCATGTGGTTGGTTAGCAAGCTACTTACCACACAGCCACTCCTGCGCCTATTTTAACAATTCTATAGAAACTTTATTCCCTATGCAAAATATTTTCCATGTTGGTCTTGAATGAATAATACAACAACAAAGGATATGCAGTCTCTGTGCAAATATGCCTGGCAAGACTCGCGGCACATCTTGCCAGGCTAACTTTGACACTCTACCAAGATCAGCATTTAAAACTCATCTATTTATAACCCTTGTTAAGAGATGTACAAGAAGGCTGCATCACATGATGACTTGATGCTGACTGGTCAGTTAATTGGCCAATCATGCGAAATGGCTGTTATTAATCCGTGACTTTTACTTGGCAATTTGTCAATTCAGTTCTGAATCTATTACACTTGTTGTATACCATCAAATACGGTACCATTATGGTGTTATTATGTTGGGTTTTACTGCTACTGACAACACTTGGCTTAATTTGAAACTAGGAGGGAAGGTGTCCAAAAAACCTGACCGGGGCTCACACATTTGATCTCATGATTGCAAGGCTAGCCTCTTAACCATTTAGCCATATACCATATTTTTCTTACCTGCTTCAGCGTCACCCAGTATTTGCTTGTTACTGTCTTCTGGCTTTTGTTTCATCACATTCTTGACCAATGAACTAAACTTTGCAGCCCTGTGTTCATAAAAGAAGAAAAGATAATAAATATAAATAACAATGACAACAGTAATGATTATGACAGTAGTCCACTGGGAACATCCAGCATATTGAGAAGAATACAAATCAGTCGAGCGACCCCAAACCCATAGTTTGGTCATAGCTCTACAATCTGTAAACCTCAAAAGAGACAATGATAATAATAATCCTTTTTACTAAAGGCACAAAATATGAAATTTTGTGGGAGGGGAATAGTTGGTTACATTGACCCCAGCACACAACTGGTGCTTAATTTATTGACCCTGAAAGTATGAAAGGCGAAGATGACCTCGGTGGAATTTGAACTCAAAACATAGCAATGGACAAAATGCTGTTAAGCATTTTGGCTGGCATTTTAATGATTCTTATTTCTTTACTGCCCACAAGGGGCTACACACAGAGGGGACAAACTAGGACAGACAAACGGATTAAGTCGATTACATCGACCCCAGTGCATAACTGGTACTTAATTTATCGACCCCGAAAGGATGAAAGGCAAAGTCGACCTCGGCGGAATTTGAACTCAGAACGTAGCGGCAGACGAAATACTGCTAAGCATTTCGCCCGGCGTGCTAACGTTTCTGCCAGCTCGCCGCCTTGACATTTTAATGAGTCTGCCAGCTTGCTGCCTTAATAATAATGATAATGATGATGATGATGATGATGATAATGATAATGGTAATAATAATAATAACAACTCTACTCTGCATGGAATTACATGATCAGTTCCACCATGAAACTAACAACTTAAAAGACCAGGAAACATCATGGGGGTGGCTCAGCAAGGGTGACTTAGAAAAGAAGACTAAAAGCCTAATCATTCTGCTCAGGATCTGGCATTGAATAGCAACTCAGTGAAAAGGGATATATACCACACAAGTACAACAAACCAGTGCAAAATGTGTGGGAAGAGGGTCAAAAGCATGATTCACATTGTTAGTGCTTGTGAAAGTCTTGTGTGCAGTAAGAGTACAAGCATAGACATGACAAGGTGGCCCAAAACCTTCAGTGGCTATTATGCTGGCAGTATGGATATAAGGGGAGGTGCAATGGCCCAGTGGTTAGGGCAGCGAACTCAAGGTCAGAGGATCGCGGTTTTGATTCCCAGACCGGGTGTTGTGTGTGTTTATTGAGCGAAAACACCTAAAACTCCACGAGGCTCCGGCAGGGGGTGGTGGTGACCCCTGTTGTACTCTTTTGCCCCAACTTTCTCTCACTCTTTCTTCTTGTTTCTTGAATAATACTGCGATGGATTGGCATCCTGTCCAACTGGGGTGGGGGGAACACATACGCCATAGAAACCGGGAAACTGGGCCCATGAGCCTGGCTAGGCTTGAAAAAGGTGCATAAATAGATAAAAAAATGGATATAAGGTAAAGGGTGCTTGGTACCAACATACACTGTAAAAGGTAATGGACGAAAAGGGGAAGGCAAAAATTCTCTGTGGGTTTGACTTCCAAACAGACAAGGTGTTAAAGCACTGAAGGCCAGACACAGTAGCCTTTAGAGGGGACAAAAAAGAGTGCCTAATAATCGATGTGGCATTGCCAGGAGATCAACATATTACCATGAATGAAAGAGAAAAGATTGATAAAATGAAGACCTGAGAATTTAGATTACATCATCATCATCATCATTTAATGTCCGTTTTCCGCACTAGCACGGGTTGGACGGTTCGACCGGGGTCTGGGAAGCCAGGGGCTGCTGCAGGCTCCAGTCTGATCTGGCAGAGTTTCTATGGCTGGATGCCCTTCCTAACGCCAACCACGGCGCAAGTGTAGTGGGTGCTTTTTAGGTGCCACCTGCACAGGTGCCTGGGGGGATCCGGCATCGGCTACGATTGGTTGGAGCTTTTAACGTGCCAGCGGCACGGAAGCCAGCCAAGGCGGCGCTGGCAACGGCCACGTTTGGATGGTGCTTTTTATGTGCCACCGGCACAGAAGCCAGTCGGGGCGGCGCTGGTGAAAGTTACGAGAGTCAAACATAGAGGTTGTTCCTATTGTCATTGGAGCATTGGGTTCAATACCACCCAATCTGAAGAAACATCTAGAAGCTTTAGAAATACCGTACAATCTAGGTATTATTGCAAAAATCAGCATTGCTTGGAACTGCACACATATTGGGTAAAGTACTGTCTGTCTGAGGTCCTTGTGATTTGACAGACAGTACAAACCCCACCCAGTAGACACAATATCTTCAATCAACAACATCATGATATTGGCTACTGTGCAACATCTTAAGTAATAATGATATTATTAATAATGGTGGTGGAGGAGGAGGAGGTGGTGGTAGTGAAGGAGGAGGTGCTAAGATGTTCTTAATTATCAGTATTAAAGTTAAATATGCAACGACTTGAAGTTTTCTTATGTGTGAAGTCATGAAGCCTCTTTTTTCTTTTTATTTGCATTGAAGAGGGATTGATGGCATGACCAACTAAATATATATTTCTGTATAAAGTGGGTTTTCTTACTGAGACAGCTTGTCTTTGCAGACAAACAATATTAGTTCTTGTTACGTCTATACCATGGTGTTATGTTGCTGTCCAGGTTTCTGGTGACAATGATCTTCAGAAAACAGTTTTAGTAACTGGAGAAGGAAAAGATAAGTGTTGTTTCCTTAGTTCTACATATAAACACATATGCACTCAAACACACTCAGACATACACACACATGCACGCATACAAAAACACATGCACACATGCACATACATACACAAAGTGCATACCTACATCACATAAATATACAAACATGCACAAATGCACATATATGCATACACACATATGCACATATACACACACATGTACACAAGCATACATATATCACACACACACAAACACACACATAAATACACACATGTACACACACAGACACACATACAAATATACACACACATGCATTCATGCATGCGCTCATGCACGCATATGTATTTGTTTTAAGTGCTTGACTGATATTTGCATTATTAAAATTTTCACAGATGCTAAAACTGTGTGATTGTGGAGACGCGTCAATGTTGAGTCATAAACCGACAAGAAGAAAGGAATATATGTGTAAATATGTAGAACCTATTTATACATACACTCATGCACATTTATATACATACATTCACATAGACACACACACACAGACACATATATATATACATATACATAGATATACATATATATGTACAAACACAGACACACACATATACATATATATATGTACATACACACAGATATACATATATGTACAAACACAGACACACACATATACATATATATATGTACATACACACATATATATACATATATATATATATATATATATAATATATATATATATGTATGTATACATATACACACACATGTATGTATATGTATTCATATATTTGTGTGTGTATGTGTATATATACACACACACCTATATAGATATATGGATATAGATATATACAGGTATAGATATAGATTGATAGATTTGCATACATATATATATACACGTATAGTGTGTATATACAAATATGTATACAGACACACACACACACACACACACACACATATATAAACATACACAAAGACATGTATACACACACACAAGTAACCGGTTGCTTTTACATAATACTCTGTCTTCTCCATTCATCACACAACCGACAGATAATAATCGTTACGCTTAAGAATCTTTATTATTTATCATGCAGTGTATTGATTGATTCTTTAACCCCCCCCACCACCACTTCCCTAGCTGCTCCACCTCTCTCACTCCATCCTCTCCATCCTTCTCTCCCTCTCTCTGTCTTCTACTCTCTCTCTCTGCCGTTCAGCGACAATTCCTTGTTATATAAGAGTCTGTTGAATTTGACAGATTATATGTGTTTGTAGTATGTAGATATGAAATGTTAAGAACTTATGTGTATTTGTATTTAGGTGTGTGTAATGTGTGTGTTCTTTCTTTCTTTCTTTCTCTCTTTCTTTCCACATCAATTTTCTTATATCAGAGTCTATTGAATTTGACATAACTTCATGTGGAGTGGAGAGAAGGTGCGCGGTGGGCTATGGTACATGGTGAAATATGGACGTCTTGTATCTTTTATCTTTAACTTACTTCAGTCAATGGGCTGTGGCCATGCTGGGACACCACTTTGAAGAGTTTTAGTCAATAAAATATAATAAAAATTAATAACGAAATTATTGTATACAGTGTTCAGGTGCACCACACCAAAATGAAAATTTTAAAGGGGACACATGGGATTGAACCGGGGTCTTCTCAATCTGCAGTTGAATGCTCTACCACTGAGCTATATCCCCGTTGAACAAATCAACCCCAGTACCTATTTTTCTAAAGCCTTGTACTCATTCTATTGGCCTCCTTTTACTGAACCACCAAGTTACAGGGATATGAACTAAATTGCTAAGTTACAGGGACATAAATGAATGAACACTGGATGTTAAGAGATATGCACACACACACAGACACACACACATTATCATTTAATGTCCATTTCCCATGCTGGCATGGGTTCGACGGTTTCACAGAAGCTGACCAGTTGAAGGCTTGTTCACAGCTCGATGCCCTTCCAAATGCCAACCACTTTACAGAGTGTACTGGGTGCTTTACACAGCACTGGTATGGTAGCTTTTCACGTGGAACCAGCACTTATGAGCCTGCTAGATTAGTAATGTTCAGCTGGAGGGATATGCAAGGGACGAGTCCGTTTGCAAGGGCAACCACATTTTACTTACCTTGGTGTGTCTTTTCAAGCACAACAAACTGCAGTGTTAGGCAGTGATGGTGGGACAAACATGGACACAAAGACACACACAATCACAGACATACATGTATACATGCGTATATATTATATATATATATATATAATATATATATATATATAATATACATACATATATATATATATATATATATATATATATATTTTTTTTTTTTTTTTTCTCTCTCTAGTTTCAGCTCAGAGCTGTGGCCATGCTGATGCACCGCCATATATATATATATATATATATATATGAATGGCTGTGTGGTAAGTAGCTTGCTTCCCAACCACATGGTCCAGAGTTCAGTCCCACTGCGTGGCACCTTGTGAATGGATTTGGTAAACAGAAACTGAAAGAAACCTGTTGTATGTGTGTGTGTGTGTGTGTGTGTGTATGTTTGTGTGTCTGTATTTGTTCTCTCCCACCATTGCTTGACAATTGATGCTGGTGTGTTTACATTCCCATAACTTAGCAGTTTGGCAAAAGATACCAATAGAATAAGTACTAGGCTTACAAAGAATAAGTCTAGGGGTCAATTTGTTCAACTAAAGGCAGTGCTCCAGCATGGCTGCAGTTAAATGACTGTAGCAAGTAAGAGAATAAAAGAATAAAGTATATACATATATATATACACATCTACCAAATCCACTAACAAGGCTTTGGTTGGCCTGAGGCTATAGTAGAAGACACTTGCCCAAGGTGTCATGTAGTGGGACTGAACCCAGAACCATGTGGTTGGGAAACAAGCTTCTTAATACAGAGACGTGCTTGCACCTATATATAACTTGACTGATGAGAGGAGGCTGCGAATGACCTGTCCTTGTTTTTCCCTGTCCATCTTCACATTGTCTATCTATCCAAATGATTTATTGCCGTCTGTTGCGTTCTTGTTCTATTTTTTGAATTTATATATATATATATATATATAGCGTACATACACATTTGCTCACCTGTATATGTATATATTGACATATATTGGTTTCAAGTTTTGGCACAAGGCCAGCAATTTCGAGAAGGGGTTAAGTCAATTACATCGACCCTAGTGTTCAACTGGTACTAATTTTATTGATCCCGTAAAGGATGAAACATAAAATCAACCTTGGCGGAATTTGAACTCAGAATGTAATGGCAGACAAAAGTCACTAAGCATTTTACCTTGCATGCTGATGTTTCTTTCAGTTCACTGCCTATATATATATATATATAAAGTAATTATTTAGACTTTGGGCATACACCTAGTAGTATGCTGGTTAAAGCACTTTCACTGTCGATGGCTACCTGATGTTATCCACAGATTTGAAATAAGTGTCATTGGATCTACCTCAAGAATTTCACAGTGTTCATTGATTTTATAATGAATTAGGGAAATGGAAAATGGAATTTATGAGAATCTTTATTCATCACAATCATCATTTCAACCCATCTTGCAATCAGACCACTGCAGGTGGGATACTGTACAACTGGTTATGTTGCACCATCTGGTGCAGATGCATCTTATTAAGAGTCTCATTTTAAAAAAGATACCTTGTTCAATATACTCAGTTTCACTGTGTTCAATCAGACAGCATGCTATTGTCATCGTCGTCTTCTTCTTCTTCTTCCAATCAGGACTCATGCTAAAAAGAATAATCTCTAATTTGAGCCTACTCTAAGCTACTAAGAATGCGTGTGGCAACTTGAAGATCCACCCACCACACACGATAGACTGGCGGTTGCATGGGCACAAAAGCTACACTGTTATCCTCATTCTGTAAATGGTGGCTTTTAACAGGCGGAGAGCTAAATCATACTGGGGTACAGAGGATTCGCAGTTTACCACACCATAGTGGGTTACACTATGGTTCCTCTGCTCTGTGGCAGAAGTAGGAAGAAAGAGTGAGAGAAAGTTGTGGTGAAAGAGTACAGCGGGATTCACGAGCCTATCCCGCCGGAGTCTCATGGAGCTTAGGTGTTTTTGCTCAATAAACACTCACAATGCCCGGTCTGGGAGCCGAAACTGCGTTCTTACGACCGCAAGTCTGCTGCCCAAACCACTGGGCCATTGTGCCTCCACGCATGCTGTTGTTGCCAGTAGGTTGCTGGCTATGATAAAGATTCCATTTTCCATTTCCTCCATTCATTATGCGTGTGTGTGTGTGTGTGTGTGTGTGTGTGTATTCCAAATGTGGCAGGAATGCTGGGACTAGTGTATTACTGTGCAAGGTGACTATTTTGATGGTGATGTTAAAATTTAGGTAAATAAGTTATTTTTTATTAAACGTAACTAGGTCAAGAAGCTTTTGATACTAACTCATATACATATATGTAGTAGTAGCTCTGTGGTAAGAAGATTGCCACATGGTTCCGGGTTCAATCCCACTGCATGGCACCTTGGGCAAGTGTCTTCAGATATAGCCTCAGGCTGACTAAAGCCCTGTGAGCAGATTTTGTAGACAGAAACTGAAAGAAACCCGTTGTATATATATATATATATATATATATATATATATATGTATGTATGTTTGTGTTAGTGTTTGTCCCCACACCATTGCTTGACAGCTGATGCTGCTGTGTTTACATCCCCATAACTTAGCGGTTTGGCAAAAGAGACTGATAGAATAAGTACTAGGCTTACAAAGAATAAGTCTTGGGGTCAATTTGTTCGACTAAAGGCAGTGCTCCAGCATGGCCACAGTGACTTGACTGAAACAAGTAAAAGAATAAAAGAATATACCATCTCTCTCCCTTTCTCTCCCCCTCTCTCTCTCTCTCTCTCTATAAATACATGTATATATAATAATACTATATTTGTTCCACGATCTCGTGTTGTTGTATTTTCTCTTTGTGTTTTCATGTTTGGATTAACTTTATATATATATATATATAATATATATATATATATATAATATATATATATATATAATTTGTACATATATGTATATATGACATATATATATATATCATATGTACATATATGTATATATATTATGTGTATACATAATGTATGTGTGTGTCTGCATATATATATTATATATATATATATATATGTATATGTGTATATATATATATATATCATATGTACATATATGTATATATATTATATGTATACATAATGTATGTGTGTGTCTGCATATATATATATAATATATATATATATATATATATATATACATATATATATATATATATATATAATATATATATATATATATATATATATATATATATATATAATTTGTACATATATGTATATATATTATATGAATTTTACATTCATTGTATGTAGTTCCTTGTTACAAAAGACATCTTTCAGTATATGTCATTGATTATAATGTCATAACTGTTTCTTCCAATTCAAGTAATTCCCAATACTGTAGAATGGTTGAGAATGGAAGAAGAGGAACAAAAGAGGAAAAAAAAAAGACAGTTTGATGCTAAGCTGTTGTCTACGGCCAAAGTAAGTAGACATTACAGAAACTTCTAATGGTCAATGTTATTCTGGATTTTCAAACATCGTCACTCAAGCTTCACACATACACTCAGGGACGTGGACTCACACACACACACACACAAAGAAATACAGTGACATATACACACACACATGCACACAATAAATCACTAATGGATAAACTGAAGGACAGTTGATGGACAGAACATAAGCCATTACCATAATAGGCCTTGCTTTTATGGCAGAGCCATTCCAGTTTTAAAGACAATTTCCAAAGATATTTTGTATATGGTTGTTATAGGTGATGATGATGATAATGATGGTCATGAGGAGGGAGAAGATGACGATGATGATGACGATGGCAATGATGACAACGATGATATGATAATGATGATGAGGACAACAACAATAATGATGATAGTGATGACAATAATGACAATGAGGAGGGTGATGGTGTCAATGACAGAGATGATGATGATGGTGATGAAAATGATGACAATGATGGACAATGACAATGATAAAGAGGAGGAAGGGAAGTTGATGACGATAATGATGATGATGATGATAACGATGATGATGATGATGATGGTGATGACAAAGGTGATTGTGATGATGATGTTGGTGATGACAATGATAGCGCTGATGTTGATGATGACAGTGATGATGATGCTGGTGATTTTGGTAATGACTATGATAATGAAGATGAGAACGATGATGATAAAGATGAAATTATTTTGGACCACAATTTCTTTAAAATGATGTAAAAGCAGGGATAACGCGGGCAAATGTTTAGTTATTAATCAAATTGTTTCTGGCTCCTTGTTCTACTTTGTGGTACTTTGGTCAAGTGCCTCAGGAAGAGTGAAATACAGCAGACAGAAATTGCACAAAAACCTGTTATACATATGTGAGTATGTATATATCATGATATATATATATATATATATATATACATATTAGAGGGAAACCACTATGTGGACACCCTCACATTAGAAATAGATCCACTATGGCCATACCACTGAGAGAAATGTTCTCACGAAAAATTTAGCAAAAATTTTTCTTGAGAACATTTCTTAGTGGTAAGACCATAGCAGATCTATTTCTAGCGTAAGGGTGTCCACATAGTGGTTTCCCTCTAATTTGTATATAATATAATTTTACTGAACCTTCAGTTTTTTATATGCTAGACCACTGGTGAGAAATCGATGTTAATTAAATTAATATCTAATTTCTTACCCTCATTTAAAATTTTTAAATTATATATATATATATAATATATATATATATATATATATGTTTATACACATACAGGGTGTGGTGAATAAACTGTCATCTAAATTATGCAAAAATGAAAATAATACTGACATCTCATTTTAACAGATATATTTACTAAATTGCATATAAATATCTTGAAATACTAATGAGTAAATTTATTCAATAAAATTGCCATTCCCTTCAATCACAGACTCCAGCCTTCTGGATGGTGTCCTTGTTTCAGTTGGTGAATGCTTCCATAATCCTTGCCTTTAGTTCATCTTTGGTATTACAAGGAGTTTTGTTGGTCTCTTGCTCAACTGCCCCTCACTCATAATAATGAAGGGGGTTACAGTCAGGGGAGTTAGATGGCCAGATATTAGGGGTGATGTGGTGTCAGAAATTGTCTGACAGGTAATAGATGTAGGACTCTGTGTTGAGTTTGAGGCCATGTGGGAAGATGAAAGGAGGCATAACATCACCATTACAAGTGATCACTCCAAACACCATGATGTTGGCTGGATGTTTGATTTTTATCACTCTCAGTACATGTTTTGGGGACACAGGAAGACCTCAGATTGACACCCAAACACTCTGAGATGTTTGCATTGGAGCTTCCGGTACAAATGCCAAGTAGTACAGCATGTTGTTTCCAAATTTCTGGCAGAGTGAATTGTGTCATGGTGCTGTTTTTCTCACAGATGGTGCCCAACTGACCCTATTATACCCTGTAGTTGACAAAATCAAAAACAAACAATACACATGCGCAAAATTGAAAATATAATGAGACCACAATTTACCCACCACACCTTGTGTGTGTGTATATATATATCTTTTACTCTCTTTTACTTGTTTCAGTCATTTGACTGCGCCCATGCTGGAGTACCACCTTTAGTTGAGCAAATCTACCCCGGGATTTATTCTTTGTAAGCCCAGTACTTATTCTATCGGTCTCCTTTTGCCGAACCGCTAAGTGACGGGGACGTAAACACACCAGCATCAGTTATCAAGCAATGCTAGGGGGACAAAGACAGACACACAAACACATACATCTATATATATATATACATATATACGACAGGCTTCTTTCAGTTTCCATCTACCAAATCCACTCACAAGGGATTGGTCGGCCCAGGGCTATAGCAGAAGACACTTGCCCAAGATGCCACGCAGTGGGACTGAACCCGGAACCATGTGGTTGGTTAGCAAGTTACTTACCACACAGCCACTCCTACACCGACATATAATTTTAATGATGAACCTATCTGCATATTCATTATGGTTGTTAGAATTCTACACTCCTGATAATATTCAGGTAAGTAAACTTGGAGTCACCCATCAGAAGAATTACAGTGAGATTGCTAATGCTAAGTGATGACTGACACTTCATACTGCTTGATATAGTTAGCCATAACCTGGAATATACCACAGAGCTACCACAGTACCTGTTTGTATGTATGTATATATGTATGTACGTACATACGTATGTATGCATCTACATAAGTGTGTATATTTTTTGTCATTTTTCTTGTTTCAGTCATTGTACTGTGGTCATGCAGGGGCATCACTTTGAAGGGTTTAGTCAAACTATTTGACCCCAAGACTATTTTTTTTAGCATCATATCATTCTATTGGCCAATTTTCCTGAACCATTAAGTTATGGAACATAAACAAACCAACAATGGTTTGTCAAGCAATGATGGAGGACCAACACATATACAAAGATATATATATGCATATGCAGATACATATATGTGAACATGTATACATATGTGTATAGGTGCAAGTGTGGCTGTGTGAGAAGAAGTCTGCTTCCTAACTTCATGGTACTAGGTTCAGTCCCACTACGTGGTAGTTTGGGCAAGCATCTTCTACTAAAGCCTTGGGCTGCCCAAATTCTTGAGAATGGATTTGGCTGATGGAAACTGAAAGAAGTTAGTCCTATAGGCGCAGAAGTGGCTATGTGGTAAGAAGCTTGCTTACTAACCACATGGTTATAGGTGTGTGTGTGTATGTCTATCCCTCACAACTACTGGACAACTTGTGGTGGTGTGTTTACATCCCCATAACTTAGAGGTTGGGCAAAAGAGACCCAGGCTTAAAAAATAAGCACTAGGATCTATTAATTTAACTAAAGATTCTTCAAGGTGGTAAAAGATAAAAGATATATATACATACCCACACACACAACAACACACACACACACACATACAAACACACACACATACACACATATATATGTATATATATATATATATATATATATATATATAATATATATATATTGGTGGCTGCCCGCTCATTATCGAGTATGGCCATTGCATGAAGCTTAATCAATGTTGTTGTTATCATGCAATGCCTGTGCAAGAAGTTTTTTTTTTAAAGTGAGGAAAGGCTGTGCACTGAGTCAATCCCACTCACTAAGCAACAGCAGCCATAATCTGAAAAGAAGAACAAGTCAACATCATTGGTAGCCACTGAGCTGCAGGTTTTATGTCTGAGTTATCCCAGTTACCTGAGCTACCTTCTCCTAGAAGGATGCCCTAACAAAGGCTGGGAGTCCTTCACTCCCAATGGTTTAACCGCGCGATCGGGTATTCAGCTCCCGTGTATGATACAGCCTTAAGCCTTAAGGAAAAAAAAAAGAAAAAAAATTACACATTTATTGGATGGCTATCGACGCTTAAGAGTTCCTCTGCCCTTTGACGGGTTTTGTTTTTCATCCCGCAGGGTGTCCAATAAAGTGACCAGACATATATATATATAACACACACACATATATATGATCTTTCAATTTCTGTCTACCAAATCCACTCACAAGACTTTGGTCAGCCTGTGGCTATATATATTAGATGTTTGCCCAAGGTACCCCACAGTGGAACAGAACCGTGAACCATACAGCAGGGTATCAAGTTACTTACCATAACAGCTATGCCTGTGCTTATTTATATACATGCGTCATCTCTCTCTCTTTCTCTCTCTCTCTCTCTCTGTATGTATATATATATATATATATGTATGTACATGCGGGCATGGCTGTGTGGTTAGGGAGCTTGCTTTCTAGCTACATGGTTTCGGGTTCAGTCCCACTGCGTGGCACTTTGGGTAGGTGTCTTCCACTATAGCCCCGAGCTGACCGGAGCTTTGTGATTGAATTCGGTAGGTGGAAGTTACTGCCGTGTGTGCATATGTGCGTGTAGGTGCTTGTGCCTCTCCCAAAGAGAGAGAGGGATATGTATGTATGTGTGTGTGTGTGTCTGTGTGCCTGAGTCTATGTCTGCATCAGTCTCCAGTAACTTAGTGGTACAATTAATATATATCACCCAACTTAAACATAAGTATTGACTGGAATCAATAGAAATGACAAAGACCTTTCAAGATGGTGTCCAGCAAAGCAGCAGCCTATTGACTTAAACAACTAAAAGAGTCTATATATATTGAGCACAGTATACAATGGGCTTGTTATTATTATTATTATTACACCCACCACCCGAACACACACATATGCATACATGTATTTATGTACACACACACATGTATATATATATATATATATGCATATTCATAGATTAATGTATGTGTGTGTATATATATATATATATACGTATATCTTTATACTTACATATACATGCACATGTTCGCATACATATATATACATATATATATATATATATATTCATAGATTAATGTATGTGTGTGTGTATAATATATATATATATACGTATATCTTTATACTTACATATACACGCACATGTTCGCATACATATATATACATATATATATATATATATTCATAGATTAATGTATGTGTGTGTGTATATATATATATATATACGTATATCTTTATACTTACATATACACGCACATGTTCGCATACATATATATACATATATATATATATATATATATTCATAGATTAATGTATATGTGTATATATGCATGTGTGTGTGTACATATATACATAGACACACATATATCTAGATACATACACACACACACACACATATATATATACATATATCTCTATACCTACACAGACACAATACACACGTACACACAATACACACACACACATATATGCATATAGACTAACTTACGCACACACACACACATACAAGTATTTTTTTAATAAGTTCTTATTATTCTGAGACAAAAAAAACTTTCCTCGGCTATTGTGCTACTACTAATACCGATAACACTAAAGCTTTGCTTTCACTCTCTCTATTTCTTTGTCTGCCTTTCTCAGTGCCTTTCTCTCTCCTTTTCTTCTATTCGAAAAGGAAACATAGACAACACATTGAACAGTTATTCTGTACGTCTTCCTTGTTTTCTTATAGCTTATCTCAAACATTGCTATTATTCTGATATATTTATATAAATATATGTGATAAAAGCCATCAAAATGCTGAGAAAATATTTACTTAATATTATTTCAGCTATTGTGTTCCTTCTTTTTTCTTCCTTTTTTTAAGAAAAAATTATTTCTTGCCATTTTATATATATTTTTTTAATATAGCTTATTTTAACGGGTGTCGGTGCAGCTGTGTGGTAAGAAGCTTGCTTCCGAACCATATGGTTCAGGGTTTAGTCTTACTGCATTGGCACCTTGAGCAAGTGTCTTTTACTATATATAGCCCCAGGCCAACCAAAGTAGATTTAATGGATGGAAACTGAAAGGAGCCAATCTTATATATATACATACATATATATATATAGACACACACACACACACACACACATATATATATATATATATATATATATATATATATACATAGACAGATGCAGGAGTGGCTGTGTGGTAAGTAGTTTGCTTACCACCACATGGTTCCAAGTTCAGTCCCACTGCATGGCACCTTGGGCAAGTGTCTTCTACTA
Source organism: Octopus sinensis (assembly GCF_006345805.1). Classification (NCBI taxonomy): domain Eukaryota; kingdom Metazoa; phylum Mollusca; class Cephalopoda; order Octopoda; family Octopodidae; genus Octopus; species Octopus sinensis. The sequence goes on along the minus strand of NC_043019.1, from coordinate 31,559,806 downwards.
TAGCCTCGGGTTGACCAAAGCCTTGTGAGTGGATTTGGTAGATGGAAACTAAAAGAAGCCTGCTGTACATATATATATACATATGTATGTGTGTGCCTGTGTTTGTCCTCCCAACATCGCTTGACAACCGATGCTGCTGTGTTTATGTGCCTGTAATGTAGCGGTTCAGCAAAAGACCAATAGTATAAGTACTAGGCTTACAAAGAATAACCCCCTGGGGTCGATTTTCTTGACTAAAGGCGGTGCTCCAGCATGGCTGCAGTCAAATGACTGAAACACGTGAAAGAATAAAGGAAAACAAGAATATACATTTAGGAAAGCAAAAGTTATGGTCGGTCATATCGTGACCTTTAGCTGTGCACCTATGAGTTGCTTAGTAGCATAGTTGACTCATCAGATTCAGCTGACTGAAGGTGTGCAACCTCTCTGAGTCACCTATACTGCTAAGTGCTTCATAGGTGCAAAACTAATGGTCACTCTATGATTACCTATAAATTTTAACATCCTAAAAAATATATTATTACCCTAATGTTTTAGAATATGCTTGTTTTTTGGATATTTGAATTACTGATGATGGTGATGATGGTATATATATATTGGTAAAAACGGTAAGATAACAAAAGAAAGAAAGTGACCTCAATATTATGTAAATAGAGGAATTTATCTGTAAAATAATATGTGACAATTATTCGGTAGCCAAGATAAAACTCTGAGTTTCAGATGCCGAGGTGGAAAACCACATCACCATCTCTTTGGTTATGGCCAGATAACCGAAGAGATGGTGGTGTGGATTTCCACCTCAGCATCCGGAACTCAGAGTTTTATCTTGGCTACTGAATAATTGTCACATATTATTTTACAGATATATATATATATATATCAAGGATTGAACAGCCAGAACACAAGGAGAGAAAGTTAGATGAAAGCAGAGAGCAGACAGGAAACAAGTTGAAAACTTAACAGACAGGGAAATAGACAAAGACACAATACATGGAATATTCACAGCTGAGTTTTTCTTGTCAGTCAATGAGCAAAATATCAACGTGATTTTGCACCATTATCATTGAGACCACTCAATCTTGGAGGTGCCAGTGCTGTTATTAAGCTACTGGGAAAAAGCTAGCGAATGTGTGTGTATATGTATGGAGTGGCTGTGTGGTAAGTAGCTTGCTTACCAACCACATGCTTCCGGGTTCAGTCCCACTGCGTGGCACCTTGGGCAAGTGTCTTCTACTATAGCCTCAGGCCGACCAAAGCCTTGTGAGTGAATTTGGTAGACGGAAACTGAAAGAAGCCCGTCGTATATATGTATATATATATATCTGTGTGCATGTGTGTTTGTGTCTGTGTTTGTCCCCCTAGCATTGCTTGACAACCGATGCTGGTGTATTTATGTCCCTGTTACTTAGCAGTTCAGCAAAAGAGACTGATAGAATAAGTACTGGGCTTACAAAGAATAGGTCCTGGGGTCGAGTTGCTCGATTAAAGGCGGTGCTCCAGCATGGCTGCAGTCAAATGACTGAAACAAGTAAAAGAGTATATATATATGTGTGTTGTGTGTGTGTGTGTGTGTGTAAATGTCAAACATTAAGAATTAGTGCTGAACACTGCACTGGTAGATAAAATTCCTGTAGGTGGTCACAGATGAGAGAGAGTGAGATTGATGGTGCACAACTCTTCACTTAAAATAAATTACTGCAGAAGACATCAGTTACTATAAGTATGTCAAGATGGTCTGACAGCTGATCATGTACTACAGGGCAGTTGGTTTCCAGCTCTATGATCTTGAACACCATCTTCCCTACCTTATCTTACAGCAATAATATTATTTCTCTTATGAAATCTTTAAATTGATGGCATTTTGAACTTTGCATTGTGAATGTTGAACCATATTGTAAATGATCTCAGGAACTCAGATGTTGGTCTGAGGATCTCCTAGCTGCCATTCTACAGCAACACAAGTATGTATGGCATACATGTATCTTTTATCTTTTCACTTGTTTCAGTAATTAGGTTATGGCCATGCTGGGGCACTACCTTGAAGAATTTCAGCTGATTGAACCAACCCCAGTACTGGCACAATGGTCTCTTGTGCCAAACTGCTAGGTTACAAGGAAATAAACACACTAATACTGGCTGTTAAGTGGTGGTGGTGGTGGGGGGACAAACACAAAGACACACACACAACACACACACATACACTCTTTTACTCTTTTACTTGTTTCAGTCATTTGACTGCGGCCATGCTGGAGCACCGCCTTTAATCGAGCAACTCGACCCCGGGACTTATTCTTTTGTAAGCCCAGTACTTATTCTATCGGTCTCTTTTGCCGAACCGCTAAGTAACGGGGACATAAACACACCAGCATCGGTTGTCAAGCAATGCTAGGGGAACAAACACAGACACACAAACACACACACGCATATATATACATATATACAACGGGCTTCTTTCAGTTTCCATCTACCAAATCCACTCACAAGGCTTTGGTCAGCCCGAGGCTTAGTAGAAGACACTTGCCCAAGGTGCCATGCAGTGGGACTGAACCCGTATATGACAGGCTTCTTTCAGTTTCCATCTGCCAAATCGACTCCCAAGACTTTGGTCAGTCCGAGACTATAATAGAAGACACTCACCCAGAACCATGAGATTAGAAAGCAAATGCCTTACCACGCAGCCTCTGATGCATCTATCACTGTGCCAATGTAGAGGCAAAAAACAAACAATTCTATACCAAATTTAAAAGTTTCCTTTCCACTTATCCAGCATCTCCATCCCTTTCATATATTCCAACTTAAAGCCAAACATTCGTGACTAAAACCACATGAAATTTCATGCCAGAATTAACAGAATTTTATTATAGAACAATTCCATGATAAAACAATACAATTTTTGTATAAACCTTGTATTGTCATGCAGAAAAGTGGCTTGCACTTCTTGTCGAGTGTTGCTTAATGTTAAATGTCAACATTTGCATTCTCTACGTTCTCACATTTAAAAGATTAATTTCATATTCACTGATGTTAGTTATTTACTTACATTAAACATTAACTCATATTTCTGCGAAATCTGCTTAAGACAATCCTAACACTTTTAAGAGGATTTATTTGCAGAGGTGCAAAGCATAGTTGCATGGTTTAGATGTTTGATCTGCAGCCATATGATTTTGCTGTGCAATATCTTGGTCAAGTGTCTTCTTATCATAGCACCAGGGTTCACAAATAGCTTGGGATTAGAATCTGGTAGCTGCAGACTCTGTGGAATCCAAAACATGTGTGCATGTATATGTGTGTGTGTGTGTGTGTGTGTGTATGTGTGTGTATGTGTGTGTATGCGCACATGTATGTGCATATATGTGTATCTTTTATCTTTTATTTTTTACTTGTTTCAGTCATTAGATTGTGACCATACTGTGGCACAACCTTAAAGAATTCTTACAATTCTTCCCCTGGATACCCCTGATCCATTCTTTCATACTTATCATTCATTTTATTATCCAGTATATATATATATATATATATATATATATGTGTGTGTGTGTGTGTGTGTATATGTGGTGTGTGCGTGTGTGTGAACATGTGTATGTGTGTGTTTGTGCATGTGTGCATTTGAGTGTGTATATGTGTCTGCATGTGTGTGCAAGTGTATGTATGTGTGTGTGCATGTGTATGTATGTACATGTGTGTGTATGTGTATGTATGTGTGTGGGCATGTGTATGTATGTGTGTGTGCGTGTGTATGTATGTGCGTGTGTGTGCATGTGTATGTATGTGTGTGTGCATGTGTATGTATGTACATGTGTGTGTATGTGTGTGGGCATGTGTATGTATGTGTGTGTGCGTGTGTATGTATGTGCGTGTGTGTGCATGTGTATGTATGTATGTCTGTGGGCGTGCATGTGTATGTATGCATATGTATGTGTGTGTGCATGTATGTGTGTGTGCATGTGTGTGTGCATGTGTATGTATGTATGTGTGTGTGTGTGTGCATGTGTATGTATGCATATGTATGTGTGTGTGCATGTATGTGTGTGTGCATGTGTGTGTGCATGTGTATGTATGTATGTGTGTGTGTGTGTGCATGTGTATGTATGTATGTGTGTGTGTGTGTGCATGTGTATGTATGCATGTGTGTGTGTTTCTCAAATTCTTCCCCTTGTACCCCCTGATCCATTCTCTCATACTTACCCACTTGGAGATATACCAAAAGAACCTCGAGCAGCAACAGCACTAAACTTTGACATCTTTCCATATTTCTGTGGACTCGATGGTAAGGAATGTCTTTGGTTCTTGATTATCAACTGCTTACCATCCTCACCCTCTTCACCTTCCTCTTCTTCCTCAGCTTGGACATCTTCAAAACCACCCTTTTGCCAGATACCAACAGAACCATCTGGAGCATTATAGGTAAGTTCAAAGTCAACTTTAGTCTGAAAAAATAAATAAAATAAAATAAACTCAAACAAATGCTTGTTTTAATTAAAAGAAAATAAATGGTCATCAAGAATAAATAAAGAGAATTAAATGTGAGCATGAAAAACTAAAAATATTATTTATTTATTTTATGAACACACTGGGTGAAATGTTTAGCAGTATTTCATCTGTCTTTATGTTCTGAGTTCAAATTCCACCGAGGTCAACTTTGTTTTTCATCCTTTTGGGATCGATAAATTAAGTACCAGTTGCTTACTGGGGTCAATCTAATCGACTGCCCCCCCCCCCCTTAAATTTTGGGCCTTGTGTTTGGAGTAGAAAAGATTAACATACATGCAAAACACAGCAGAGAGAAATCAATGTTAGAAAAAAAATCATTCTGAGCAAAATCTTAACACTAAATTCCCATAAAATATGGAAGTAATATCTGTAATCCCTAATGGCTGATCCGATGCAGATATTCATGTGGAATTAATGGATATGAGGAAAGGAAGAAAGCGAATAAAAATCCATAACACTGATGATACTAATGCCAAAGTAGGAAAAAAAACCCCAGAAGAGCACAGCTTTTAGCTTTTATTTTACGTCACCAGCTACTTGTTTTGGTTACTGGATTGCAGCCTTGTGGGGGTGACCATGTGCAAAGGTTTAGTTGAATGAATTGACTCCAGCACTTATTGTTTTTTTACTTTAAGCCTGGTACTTATGCTATCAGTATATTTTGTCAAAGTGTTAAGTTACAGGGATGTAAATAAATCAACACTGGGTGTCAAGCTATGAGAGGAGAAGGAGCAAACACATATGCAAACACACACAGCTATCTATCTGTCTGTCTGTCTGTCTCTCTCTCTGAAGACCTGCCCACGTCAATGAAACTGAGTTCTAGAAGCACTGTGTGTCCCACCCACACTTAATAAAAAAAAAACTTCTCATACACTCTACCACAATAAACCAAACTACGTTTCTTATTTCTTTATTGCCCACAAGGGGCTAAACATAGAGGGGACAAACAAGGACAGACAAAGGGATTAAGTCAATTACATCGACCCCAGTGAGTAACTGGTACTTAATTTATAGACCCCGAACAGATGAAAGGCAAAGTCAACCTCGGCAGAATTTGAACTCAGAATGTAATGGCAGACAAAATACAGCTAAGCATTTTATCCGGTGTGCTAACGATTCTGCCAGATCGCCGCCTATCACAACAAACCAAATTACATTTCTACATCTCTTCTTTACCTCACATTTCCACTTCATGTACTATGCTTACCTCCCACTTCCCAATTCTGTCCTCTTGGTCCTGTGTCACAGTATCACTGCTCTCCACTAGCACCCAAGCTGTGTGTTCCACCCATATGCCCTGTCTTGCTGTATTATTGCTATCTGCTGGCCCCTGACCTGTGCGTTCCACCCACACATAACAAGAAAACTTTTCACTCACCCTACACCAGGACAAGGCTCATCTTCTAGACTGTAGTTTCCAGCTCAGAATTTCTGGCGCCACCATTGACATTGGCTTAAGCTTATTGTCTGATCCCCATATGCTCAGAATTTCTGGCATCACCATTGACATTGGCTTAAGCTTATTGTCTGATCCCCATATGCTCAGAATTTCTGGCGCCACCATTGACATTGGCTTAAGCTTATTGTCTGATCCCCATATGCTCAGAATTTCTGGCGCCACCATTGACATTGGCTTAAGCTTATTGTCTGATCCCCATATGCTCAGAATTTCTGGCATCACCATTGACATTGGCTTAAGCTTATTGTCTGATCCCCATATGCTCAGAATTTCTGGCGCCACCATTGACATTGGCTTAAGCTTATTGTCTGATCCCCATATGCTCAGAATTTCTGGCATCACCATTGACATTGGCTTAAGCTTATTGTCTGATCCCCATATGCTCAGAATTTCTGGCATCACCATTGACATTGGCTTAAGCTTATTGTCTGATCCCCATATGCTCAGAATTTCTGGCATCACCATTGACATTGGCTTAAGCTTATTGTCTGATCCCCATATGCTCAGAATTTCTGGCATCACCATTGACATTGGCTTAAGCTTATTGTCTGATCCCCATATGCTCAGAATTTCTGGCATCACCATTGACATTGGCTTAAGCTTATTGTCTGATCCCCATATGCTCAGAATTTCTGGCGCCACCATTGACATTGGCTTAAGCTTATTGTCTGATCCCCATATGCTCAGAATTTCTGGCATCACCATTGACACTGGCTTATTGTCTGATCCCCATATACTGCATTAATATTCCACGCACTTTCCATTGCATTGTTGCCTTTATTGAACTCATAAAGCAAATTAAGCTAAATATGCTCCTTTGTCACACACACACACACATATATATACTTGTATGTTTGTATACGTGTGGTATGAATGGTGTGTGTACATGTGTGAGTGAGTGTGTGTTACTGCCTCTGTAACATCATATGATTGTTGTAACACATTTGGCCATGGAGAACATTATGAAGAACATTTTCTCTGAATTGAGAAAATTTCATCTTAACAACTTCTATCCAATACAACAAGAACAGAAAAGTGGACATTAAATAATGATAATGATGATGATGATGATAATAATACTAATAATAATTATATTTCTTTACTACCCACAAGCGGCTAAACACAGAGGGGACAAACAAGGACAGACAAACAGATTAAGTCGATTACATCGACTCCAGTGCATAACTGGTACTTAATTTATCGACCCTGAAAGGATGAAAGGCAAAGTAGACCTTGGCGGAATTTGAACCCAGAATAGTTCAATTTTTTTCAATTTTGAATGCTAATGAAAATTGGTCAAAATAGCAACCGATCCAAAAAGCATATCGTGTGATCAGAAGTGAGAACATAAGACAGGAGGAGGAGAAGGATTTGAGAGATTAAAAACTAGTGTTGTTTTTTAACTTACCTTCATAGCTACATTATTACTGTCAAGAAGTGTGTCTGATACCTCGATGTGACCAACTTCGATTAATTCTTGAAGAATGATACGAAAAGTGCCAATAAGTCTGTAAAAAGCAGAAAGAAACTTTCATTGTAATTCAGTCAAAAACAGACCTTCATACAAACCTATACATAGATACACACATTCACAGAAATATATATGTATACACGCGTTCATATTTATTCATGTGTGCTTGTATGTGCATGGTGTGTATGTGTGTGCGTGAGTGTGAGTGCGTATGAGTGTGTGTGTGTGTGTATGTGTGTGTGTGTATTTGTGTCTGTGTTTGTTCCCCCTCAATGTTTGAAACTGGTGTTGGTTTGTTTACATTCATGTAACTTTGCCGATCGACAAAAAAATCCAATAGACTGACAGATTAGAAAAAAAAAAAAGATTAAAAAATGAAGTGCTGGTGTCAATGCCAATTTGTTTGCATAAACCCTTGAAGGTGTTACTGTAGATAGCCACAGTTCAGTGACCGAAATAAGCAAAAGATAAAAGATTAAATTTTTTAAAAAATTTACTCAGCACTTAGCAAAAACAACTAAACAAAAGAAAAAAAAACAGAAAGACATACACTCACAAAAGCTCTCAAACAACACAAATGCATATCTCTTTCTTTCCTCTCTTTTCTGTCTTTCTCCCTTTCTGTTATCTGCACTCATTGACTCTTACTATTTCTTCCCCACCACTCTTTTTATCTATCCTTCTGTCTCTCTGTCGCATATTTTCTTTCCTCTAAGTTCTATTTTAACAAAAATCATATCTTTATTCATTCATGCTAGAATTCTCTCTCTCTCATTATTTTTTCTCAGCTCAGCTGAAAGAAAATGCTCTTCTTTTTTTTGTTGGACTATCTCCATAACTCCATAAAGAAGTGCTAATCACTCAAAGTGGATGAAGCTCATGGTAGAAGGAGACCCAGAAAGACATGGGATGAAATACTGAAGGACGACCTCAGGAAACTGAACCTTATGAAGGGACTGACAAAGGACCAAGATATCAGGCACTTAGCTGTTATTTCTATTTTACTGACTATTTCAGTTTGTTTCTGCATTATATATATGTTAGACTCTCCCATCGTTCGATGACATATTTCTTACTGAACAATCACACAGATGATTTGTTTATAGTGATCAAATGTTTGTGTAGACATAATCTCACGCCCTCCATCAAATCGACATTACCTGTAGTACAGGTGCAATGGGTGCCACATGTCAGATGGTGAAATGATCATAGAGCAACGTGAAATGAAGTGCTTTGCTCAAGAACACAATACAATGCCCGGTCTGGGAATCAAACCCATGATCTCACAATCGTGAGTCCAGCACCTTAACCACTGAGCCATGTACATTATATATGTAGTAATTACATTATATCATGCACTTTATTGTGTTTTGTTATGTGTGTAATCTCCTGGTCTGTGGAAAAATTGTCTTACACGAAATCAGTCCATTATGCAAAAAAGGTAGATGATTGCGTTAGGGTATCAACGAACACAGTATTAATCAAGAGCCATTTTGGCACTAGGCCAGTAATTTCGAGGGAGGGGCTAAGTCAATTAAATCAACCCCAGTGCTTAACTGGCACTTACTTCATCAAATCTGAAGGAATAAAAGTCAAAGTCGACCCTGGCAGATTTGAACCCAGATTGTAAAGCCCGATAAAATGCTGCTAAGCATTGTGCCTAACAATTCCACTAGCTCACCATTGTCTTAGTTAAAGCCGATATTGGTAGGCCTTGATTTCAAAGTGAAGCACAAAGGCAGGAATTAAATATATATGGCAGGCATGAGGTAACCTTTTTTTAGATGCCGGTCACATGAGACATGGCTTATGAATAGGTGGGGGTACTACTAAAAAATTGAAGGCAATTTGTTTATTGGAATGCCATTTAGAAAGTCCTGCATGACTGGTTTATAACATTGAAACTTTGGCCCAATGCAGTGCTTAACTCCAGTTCTTTTACTGAAGGAATCTCTATATAATTGCTCAAACTGCAAAAAATAACAGTCAAATCTCACTCAATACTACATTTCCTTTGAGACATTTATGTGCCGGTGCCACATAAAAAGTACTTGTGTCAGTGTCATGTAAACAGCACCAGGGCCAATGCCAAATAAAAAGCACCCAGTACACTCTGTAAAGTGGTTGGTGTCATTGAAGGGCATCTAGCCATAGAAACCATGCCAAAACAGACAATTGGAGTCTGGTGTAGCTCTCTGGCTTGCCAGCTGCAGTCAAACTGTCCAGCCCATGCCTGCACAGAGAATGGACAATAAAAGATGATGATGATGATGATGATTTTTTTTCTATGAGACATTTTTTTCGTGAAAGAAAGGCAGTGCATATAATCCCTTTGATTAGATTCCTAACCTCACCTCTCATCATGAATGTTGATTAATAACCAAAAGAGTGTGATTGTGAATACACAGGGGATTCTCTAAAGGTGGCCGGTGGTGGGGGAAGAACAGAAGGAAGTCATCTTCAAATTGGCTCAAATGCTAAAAATTGACTTAGAGGATATAATCATTACATCCATTATGTTTGACAAAAAGGACATGAGGTGGAATGGTCACTGCTGGAATGCTTTACTGATTTAGTGAACTCCAGTTCTTTTATAGAAGGACCCTCTATAACATTGCTCAACCTATTTCTTTACTACCCACAAGGGGCTAAACACAGAGAGGACAAACAAATGGATTAAGTCGATTATATCGACCCCAGTGCGTAACTGGTACTTATTTAATCGACCCCGAAAGGATGAAAGGCAAAGTCGACCTCGGCGGAATTTGAACTCAGAACATAGCGGCAGACGAAATAACGGTAAGCATTTTGCCCGGTGTGCTAATGTTTCTGCCAGCTCGCCACCTTGCTCAACCTGCAAAAAACAACAGTCAAGTCTCACTGAATACTACATGCCCTTTGAGACATTTATGTGCCAGTGGCACATAAAAAGTGCTCAGTACACTCTGTAAAGGGGTTAGTGTCAGTGAGGGGCATCCAGCCATAGAAACCATGCCAAAACTGACAACTGGAGTCTGGTGAAGCTGTTTGGTATGCCATCTGCTGTCAAACTATTCAGCCCATGGGGACTTGACTTTAAAAGATGATGATGATGATGATGATGTTTTTTGTAAATGACCTTTTTTAGTGGAAGAAAGTCAGTGCATATAACTCCTTTTCAGGGCCCCCATGATGGGGATGGTGGGGGTGGCAGGAGGAAGAGAGGAAGGACAAAAGGAAGTTAGGAGTGGCTGTGTGGCAAGTAGCTTGCTTACCAACCACATGGTTCTGGGTTCAGTCCCACTGCATGGCATCTTGGGTAAGTGTCTTCTATTATAGCCTCGGGCCAACCAAAGCCTTGTGAGTGGATTTGGTAGATGGAAACTGAAAGAAGCCTGTCGTATATGTGTATATATATGTATGTACGTGTGTGTATATGCTTGTGTGTCTGTGTTTGTCCCCCCAACATCGCTTGACAACTGATGCTGGTGTGTTTACGTCCTTGTAACTTAGTGGTTCGGCAAAAGAGACCGATATAATAAGTACTAGGCTTACAAAGAGTAAGTCCTGGGGTCGATTTGCTTGACTTAAGGCAGTGCTGCAGCATAGCCACAGTCACATGACTGAAACAAGTAAAAGAGTAAAAGTGTAAAGTTGGTCAAATATTTACAAAATGACTCAGATGATATAATCATTGCATACATTATGCTTGACCATAAGGACATGAGGTGGGATGGTCACTGCTGCAATGCTTCAGATCGTAAAAGTGTGCCCAATTAGAACTGATGACTGACCTGGTGGTTACATAACAACAACCAATGACAAGTGTGGTGGTGATGGTGGTGGGGAATTTAGATTTAATAAGGACAAGAGAAACATCACAGAGAAGTACTCAGAGTCTCATGTAAGGAAAAATAAACGACCCTAATGAACTTGGCGATAAACAGAAAGTAGAATTCACAAGATAGAAGCAAAACTAATAATAATAAGGTTGTGATATCAGAAATGCAGTTTTGACATTTATGTATTAAAATATATTGTACCGATCATAAAACCAAACAGCTAATTTTCTCACAAATCCAATTAATAGATGAACACTTTCTCTATACTGTGTTAATAGAGAATCAATCTATATGTTAAACAGCAAAGGCAAGTAATGAAATGCTTGATATCAAAGAGTAATGATAAACCCTTTGAATATTTATAATTATCTGTGTATGCTCTTAATTCAGTTCCTGACGGGGGTTGGTAGAAATTGCTTTTCATCCTTTTAGAGGTCGATAAAATAAATGCATTTTTATCCATCTGAGGTCGATAAAAATGAATGCATTTCATACTTGTCTGAAGTCGATGATAAAATAATAACCGAATATGTATTAGCTTCGATGTACGTGACCGTGCCTTTTTACTTCGAATTTGTGTCTCTGTGCACACTATAAATCACCACCACTGGCATCATAATCTCATAATCCTCCTCCTCTTCCCTCCCCTTCTCCCCCTCCTCATCATCATCGTTATTATTGTTGCTGTTGTTGTTGTTATTATTTTCATTCAGTAGTCACAAACTTTTATTGTATACTTTCATTGTACTGTTGAACACAGTCCTGTTCAATACCCAAGGGAGTGCAGTGTTTTTAGTATTGCTTCTGTATTTTCTATTCTACTGAGAATATTCTATGCAGTATGTGTGCAGCGCTTTGCAATACTACAGCACTTTGTAGTGGTGCAGTACCTAGTAGTGCTATTTTCTGAATGTTGTGTATGGAGTGTGTCATGTAATGTGTGCTGTATGAGGGCGTGCTGAAAAGTTCCTGGCTTTGGGTAAAAGAAAATGCAAGAGGATCAATTAATTATGATTTTATTCAGCATATTACCCTCTCAAATTCACACATTTTTGACAGCAATTCTTCAGTTTTTCTAAACCTTGCAAAAGAACTCGGAAGATTGGGCCTTCAATGAAGCCTTTCATGATACCCTTAAAGCCAAGAACTTTTCACCATCCCCTCATATATGTGTATGTATGTATGTTTAGGAGTGACTGTGTGGTAAGTAGCTTGCTTACCAACCACATATACATATATAAATTCCTGGACTGGACTGGGTGTTGTGTTCTTGAGCAAGACTCTGTACTTCACAATGCTCCAGTTCATTCAGTTGTAGAAATGAGTTGCGGTGCCACTGGTGCCAAACTGTATCAGCCTTTATCCTTTCACTTGGATGATATTAGAGGCACGGAGAGAGGAGACTGGTATGCATGAGTAATTGCTGGTCTTCCATACACAACCTTGTTGAGACTTGTGCCTCAGAGGTTAACATCCTAGATGCAATCCCATGGTCATTCATGACTGAAGGAGGTCTTGTGCTTGAGAAGAAGACCCATCAAGTCATGCAAAATTGCAGTCATGGCAGATACTGGTGTCACGCACATAGCACCATTGCTGATGGCACGTAAAAGCACCCATTATACTCTCAGACTGGTTGGCATTAGGAAGGCCATCCAGCTGTAGAAAACTATGCCAAATCAGCTTGGAGTCTGGTGCAACCTTCCAGCATGCCAACCCCAGTCAAACCGTCCAACCCATACCAGCATTGACAATGGACATTGAATGATGATGTTTTATATATATATATATATATATATATATATATATATATATGTCTTTCAAAATGTGACCTCGTGTGTACCGTTGGCGATTTTTTTCCTCTCTCTTCCCTTCTCTGGATCTTTCCTTCTCCTATGTTTCTGACAAGAGCTCCGCTCGAAACATTAAACCCTCCTTCTTTCCTTCTTTCCTGACCGTCCAATAGTACTATATTTGTTCCACATCCTCGCATTGTTGTGTTTTTTTGTGCTTTCTTGTTTGGATTAACTTTATATATATATATATATAATATATATATATATATATATACACACACACATATATATAAAAGTAAATATTTAAGCATTGGGTATGTTCCTAGTAGTAATTCACTGCTTATAGCTACCTGATGTCATCCATGGTGTTAATACAATTATTGCTTGGTCTACATTGGAAATTCCTCGCACTCGAATTTGCCCCTTACTATTCCTGCTTAACGGCTTAAACCTAGTGTCACTAACAATATGATGCTGTATTAAAATCGAAACAGAGTTTATTTAATAAGAGACCCCTCATAACATCGCCTGGGGAGGTGCGTCTGCACCGAGGGATGCTCCACAACCAGTTGCACAGTATCACAACCATGAGAGATTAATGCAGCAGGCATTGAAACAATCGTTGTGAGCAATAAAGTTTCTCACATGTTCCATTTTCTGTTTCTATCATCTGTTATATATATACACACACACACACACACACATATACATACATATATATATCTACATTCATAGATATATTTATATGCACACAAAAACACACATACACATACATATAAACATACATACATAGACGCACATAGAGATATAAGCATGCGCAAATGAAGACACATACAATAGAAATACAAAATGGCTGACGGTTAGTAAGGAGAGACACACAAATAAGTGAGAAGAAAACAAAGGACCACTGATGCGGTCACAGGAGTGTGACGAAAGAACTCTGGCCGAAATAAGATTAAGATTAATGTAAAAAATAAATATCACTGAAGCAAAATAACACCAAATATATAGTGCGTGTGTTTTTATTGGCTAAACTGGCAATATGACCATTCCGAAATATAACAATATCTGTTTCAACACACGACTTCACATAAAAAATCTTGCACAACAAATATTTAAACGTATATATATATATATATATATATATATATATATATATATATATAAAGTAACAAACTGAGGAAAAGATATGCTTCAAAGGAGCGTGTCAAACATCCAATTCACTAGTACGTCAGTTGGATACCATATAAATATTGGTATAATTCAATTTTTGCTATATAAATAGCATATCTCTATATTTAATTTATCTTTATATATATATATATATATATACATATATACATATATATATATGTATATGTATGTGTGTGTATACTTAAACTAAGCACTCACAAATACTCAAGCACACATACATACATGCACACCCACCCACACAAACACACACACACACTTATATGTATGTTCCTAGACAGTGTTCCACGTCTACAAAACATCTTCTCCACACAAAGTAAGCCTGGTTTATATGTCAATAGTATCATTCCTGGTATTCTGACGCTGCAGATTTTGATATAAGAAACTTAATTGAAACAGTGTGGCTGCTGGCAATATATATGTCTCATGTGGGAGTCGATCAGTTTCAACAGGTAGCGTATGAAAGCAGGGATGGGCGAGGCAGTAAAGCTATTGTATTGTACCAGTTATTTGTTATATGATCTAAGAACTGCATGGATGCATTGCAAGACAGAAATATTTCCTTCACATTATCTCATATGCCTTACTTTATAATAGTGCACAGGTCTTATTTCACGATTTGAGTAATAAACAACATATGTTCTTGCATTAGCCCCAGGTCAGCCGTGATAGAGCAGACAGGCATTTGTTCACTGATATTTCATTCCAGCTCACAGTGGCCCTGTTTTTACTTCTTTATTGCTTCTGCTCTTTCCTTTATTCTTTCTCTTCTTTATTATTTTGTTCTGTATTTCTTTCTTACTTTTTTTCATTCTTTTTCTCTTTTGCTCTCTCTTTTTTCTTTGATTCTTTCTTTCCTTCTTTCCCTCTCTCTTTTTCTTTCTTCCCTTCTTTTCTTCTTGCTTTCATTCTTTCATTCTTCCTATCTTTCATTCTATCTATTTTTCTTTCTTTTTTCATTCTTTCATTCCTTTCTTTCTTTCTAGCTTTCTTTTTTCATTCTTTCATTCCTTTCTTTCTTTCTTGCTTTCTTTCATTTCTCTTCCATTCTTACTTTTCTTCTTGCTTTCATTCTATTTTGTCTTTCTTCCTTTTTTTTCTTTCATTCTTTCTTTCATCCATTCTTTCCCTCCTTCCTTCTTTCTTTACTTCCTTTCTAGTCATAGTTGCAAGAGAACAGTTTATATGCTGGGAATTGTAAATAAATTCCACCTGCTTTTAAATACCTCTCTATATAACACATTCACAGAAGCATCATGCTGATCAATTTGACTTGTCATCAACAGAAGAGCCAGACTAATACAAGCTTGTGAAACATTGATCTAGAACTATATTTTCCAATGTGTCATTTTTCCTTTTAATACAATACAGTGTCAGTTGATGAAGCTTTGTCTGTTATTTCTAACATGCTGAGAAGCCACACAGTGGGTAACTTGTTGGTTGTTGAGAGATTAGTGCTAGGAAGATCCAGAAAATCTCCCTCGGTATTATTTTTGCATATATATATATATATATATATATATATATATATATATATGTCTGTGTGTGTGTGTGTTTATATACAGGGATGGCCATAAGTTGCTTTACCCAGTTTTAATAATAATAAGCACAAATGGATAATGTGACTTATTGCAATCCCTGTATATGTGTGTGTGTGTGTGTGTGTGTGTGTGTATGTGTACATGTACGTATTGCACTTCTAGCAACATCATCTACTGCATCTCCTGCTCTCTCTGTCCTTCTCTATACATCGGTCAAATGGGACGCCGCTTGTCTGACCAGTTCGTGGACCTCCAAGACATCCGTCTCAGCAATGACATCTCAGTCTAACACCATTTCTGCTCTACCGGTTACTCTTTACAACACCTGCCTGTGTTTGGATTGTCCTTGCACAGGGGCCATCTGAACTCCTGTCTTCGCCATGAGCAGGGATTAATCTTCACTCTTCGCTCCTTTGTGCCACATGGGCTCAACTCTCCTCCCCTCTTCATCTAACCCTTCTCTTCTCTCCCCTCTTCCTCTCACACCTACTTCCTCCCACCCGCCTCTGTTCTCTTGCTCTGGTACCAAGTAGTTTCGGTATGGAAAAGAACCATATTCGATAAAAACTTATACAGGAAGTGCATGCTCACGGTGGGGTTTGTGAAAAGGGCTTCGTCTTCTTGGTAATGAGGTAATGAAACTCCAAATGAGGCTCTGTTTCCAAAAGGTTAATATGATATAATTAAAGAATCCTTTAACCACCAAAATTGAACAATCACCAAAATTGATTTTCACACACACACACTATTAAAATGATGTTAGCATAAATCATTTCATAGTTGCTCCACTTGGTAGAAAGAGAAGTCAAATCCTCCTCAAGTTATATCCTACCACATTGAAAAGAAGCTGACACATGAGACAACATAGTCCTAGATAATATGCAAAGATGACACACAAATTTGTGAAACTGTCCAATGATTATATTTTATATAATCTTTTATAGACAAAAAACTTTTTGTCTATACACACACATGTACACATACATACACACATATTTAT
Source organism: Octopus sinensis (assembly GCF_006345805.1). Classification (NCBI taxonomy): domain Eukaryota; kingdom Metazoa; phylum Mollusca; class Cephalopoda; order Octopoda; family Octopodidae; genus Octopus; species Octopus sinensis. The sequence continues at coordinate 31,543,030 of NC_043019.1, read as the reverse complement.
GTGTGTGTATGTATATATGTGCATGTGTTTTATGTGTTTGTATGTGTACATGTGTCTTTGTGCATATACCTGTGTGTGTGTGTGTGTCTTAGTGTTTGTCGCCCACCACCACTTGACAGCCAGTGTTGATTTGTTTACATTTCCCTAACTTAGTAGCTCAGCATTAGAAAGCAACAGAATAAGTACTAAAATAATATAAATATCAGGGCCAATTCATGCATCTAAAATTCGTCAAGTTGGTGCCCCAGCAGGGCCACATTCCAATAACTAAAATAAGTTAAAAGTAAAAGATAAAAGATAACCCTAAAAAAGGTGGTATGGTCATGACTAGAATGTCTTCGATCTTAGGTCAACTTGATTAGAGATGGCCAAGAAGTAAATAGCAATGACAGACAACGTATATTGGAAAACTATAATAACTTTAAAAAATCTTTAGAAATCAAGAAAAAGTTTGGTGCAAGAGTTAAATTGATTGTAGCAAATCAAGACTATCTTCTTTATCCAAAAAGAAGTTTTAAATGTTTAAAATGGCTAATAAACATCAAAGCATGAGTCCCAGGCAATGTCCAAGTCATTATCTTAGAGAGGGTTTTTATTTCCACAAACATTTGTTGGATTTCTGTTAGGAAACCTATTAAGGAGACAAACGAACAGTCATTTCAAAATCTTCGGTCATTCCACTTCAAAAGAAAATGATCTTCATCTGCCACAGAACTACAAAGGAATTACACTCTCTCCTCCAGCCTCAAAAAATCTACAAGTGTTATGCTTCTTAATAGAATTTCCACTTATATTGATCCTCTTCTATAATGGTGGAGGTGTGTGGCTTAATGGTTAGGGTGTTGTATTCATGATTGCAAGATTGTGGTTTCAATTCCTGGACTGGGCAATGTGCTGTGTTCTTGAGCAAAACACTTCATTTCACATTGCTCCAGTTCACTCAGCTGGCAAAAATGAGTAATCCTGCAACGGACTGGCATCCCGTCCAGATGGGGAATATATACGCCATGAAACCAGGAAACCAGCCCTGGTTTATATATCAGATAACTTAGTGGCCCAAAACTTCGAAGTGTGTATGTATGTTTATTTGTGTGTGTATGTGCGTGTGTATCATCATCATCATCATCATCATTTAACATCCACTTTCCATTTATATATATATATATATCAGATGGCTTAGCTGGCCAAAACTTCAAAGTCACTGTCCATACTATTCTTGCTAAAGAATAATGTATTTCTATATATAAGAACACTGGTGCTGGTGACATGGAAAGGATACCCAGTCCACTCTATAAAGTGGTTGGCATTAGGAAGGGCATCAAGCTGCAGAAACTATGCCAAAACAGACAACCGGAGCATGGTATGAATCCTAGCTTTACCAGCTCCTGTCAAACCGTCCAACCCATGCCAGCATGGAAAACAGACATTAAATGATGATGATGATGATATATACTTATTTAGTTATTTTATTATTTTTTTCATTTGTACTGGTTTCAGTCATTGGACTGGAGCCATCCTGGGGTACCATCTTGAAGGGATTTTAATCAAAAGATTGACCCAGTATTCATCTTATAAACCCAGTACTTATTCTATCAGTCTCTTTTGCCAAACCACTAAGTTGCAGGAACAAATACATATATATTTTTCTTGACAATGACTCTCAAGTTTTGCCAGTTTGAATAAGCCATACTCTATGTGGGACTTCGAAGTCCCTATCAGTTAACTTATTACGGATATTAGAGACTCAATACTTGTAATGAATCCTTGATTCAGTTAATGCTATGCATATAAAAATACCTTTAACACTACATACACATACATATGCATGCATACACATATACATGTATGCAAGGATACAAAGACAAACAATTACACATACACACACACACTGAGTGAGACTGAAAGTCATGTACTAGTAATGATGAGAGATCAATATTGTGTGTCAATTGACATCTATTGATGATTATCTACACACACACACACATGTATATATATATATATATATATGCATACATTAACATACACACACACATATACACACACAGATATACATATATACATGAGTCTATATATAGTTGTATACGTATGTATGTACATATGTAAATGTGTATATACACATAGATATACCTAAATATATGCATGTATACATACATTTATATAAATAGATATACATGTATGTACATATGTATATGTGTGTATATGCATATATATATATATATATATATATATATGCATATATATATATATATATATATATATATATATATATATATATATATATATATGTATGTATATACATACATGTGTATTAAAGATCTAGCAGATGCATTAGTGTTGATTGACAATCAGATAGTATCAGACAGAATGTATGTTAGGAACAGAGGAGTGTAGGCTGTGGAGATGGTAATGGTGATGTTGGCAATGGTGATGGATGCGTGTACGTTGCTGGAAGATGAGCTGGTGGTGGCAATGGCAGTGGTGGTGGTGGTGGCAGCATCTGTATTAGTAGTAGTAGTATTGGGAGATAGTATTGATGGTGGAGGCTGGAACTTGTGATGTAGTGAGCTTGTTGTTATTGTCTTTGATTAGCATAGGTCATCCCTGATCAAGAGTCAACCTACAAAGGAAACCAAGTAAAACCCTGATAATCCTGTCATCATTTTATGATGGCAAAGTGTATCTGGGACTACATCATCCAAGATAGCCTAGATACTATATGTCCCAGTTTTTAAAACAGCAAAGTATGATTTTTTTTATAGAGAGAAACTTAGCTGCTATTTCTAGCAAATTGAGAAACAATGTACAAATTCATTTGTGTATGATTATGACGTTGGATGTGTGGGAGGTGGTAAGGTAGGACATGGTGTGTGAGTGTATATGTGTATGTGTGTCTGTAATGCATGTGTATGTGTGTGTGAGTGATGCTCAGGTATATGTATGTGCATATATATATATTTGCGTGATGCATGTATATGTCAGTATATGTGAATGATGCTTTTGTATATGTATATATGTATGTGTATATATTTGTATGTGATGCATGTATGTATGTATGTGTGTTTGTGATGTATGTGTATTTGTGTATATATTGTATGTGCGTGTGTGTGTGTAGTAAATTAGTTATGTGAGTAACTAGGCAGGTAGTTCAATAGGTATGTATAAGATGTGTAGGTAAGTACAGAGGTAAAGTATGGAGGTAAGTACATAGGAAGGTGTTTAATGAGGTAGGCAGGTAGATGGATAGGTAGGCAGGTAGGTAGAGACAGGGGTAAAAAAGCAAGTAGGAAGGCAGGAAGGTATTAAAATGGTTACGTAGGTAGGTAGGTTGGTAGGTAGGAAAGCAAGTATGTATGTATGTATGTATGTATGTATGTATGTATGTAGGAAAGTCAGTAGCAACTTTGGTAGGTAATGTAGTAGGTGTATATGAGGCAGGTATGCAGGTATTTCAATATGCAGGTGAAGTCAGCAAAATAGGCAGGTTAGTAGGTAGATAGATATATAGGTAAGTTATATAGGTAAGTAGGAAAATAGGTGGTTACATATGCTGACAAATAGTTAGCTATGTAGTTATTAAGGTAGGTATGTATAAAATTAATAGGTTCATCAGTAAGAAGGTAGGTGGTTAATTTGATAGGTAGGTGTGTACGAAGGCAGGTAGGTGGTAGGTAGGCAGAAAAGTAGGTAGGTAGTTAGGTAGGTAGGTTGGCAGGTAAGTAGACAAGTAGCTAGGTAATTAGTTAACAAAGTATGTATGTCATGGGTAGGTAATTATGGCAAAAAAGGTAATTATGTAGAAAGTCAGGTAGGTAAGTAGGTAGGTAGGTAGGTATAAATGTAGGAAGGTAGACATGTCAATACATAGGTAAGTTGGTAGATATGCATATAGGTAGGTGGGCATGAACATAGGTAGGTAAGTGGGTATGATGTAGGTAGATAGATAGGGAGGTAAACAAGTAACTAGGTAAGAGGTTATCAAGCTATGTATGTATAAGGTGGGCAATTAGGTATGTAGGAAAAAAACAAAAGCTAGGTAGATAGTTAGCAAACTCATTAGGCAGATAGGTAGGTGAGTGGGTGGGAAGGTATGAATTAGGTAGGTGCATAGGTAGGTAGGTGGATATGAATGTAGGTAGGTAGATAGGTTGGTTGGTAGGCAGATAGGTTGGTTGGTAGGCAGATAGGTTGGTTGGTAGGCAGCCAGATAGTTATAACATGGGTACGTAACAGAGATGTAAGCAAGTTGATATTACTGAACCCCCATGCCAACACTAATCAAGCAAACACATGGCCAAAGGCATTCCAGCTGCGACCATCCCATTTGATTTTAACCTATGTGTGGACAAATCAGGCCCTCATTATTTAATACATCCTTTTCTTTATTGTAAGTTAAGAAACTTTGGCTGCTGTTTCTAGCATGTCATTAGACCAGCTTGGGGCTCCCTTGTTTCTGATGGTGGGTGGTTAGCTGGTTATGATAACAAGCGGAAGAAGGACTCAATCTATATCACATCTCTCTCTCTCCGCATGATTGATTGTTATGCTTCAGTGGTTATATAAAGTTGTCTCTAGCAAAATAGTTTTAAAACGAAATAAAAAAAAAAATTATTTTTAATGTATGTAAAAAAAAAAAAAGAAATTGTAAAAAAAATTTACTCTGATTTTTCAAAAATTTGATTTTCGAAGAGATCAATATGCTACCACTCTGTGTAAATGTGTGTGTATGTGTGCGCGTGTTCATATTTATGTGTACATGTGTGTGTATGTATATATATATATATAAATATATATACGCACACACACACACACACATATATATATACACACACATACAAGCATGTGTATATGTGTGTGTGAATGTGCATGTGTTTGCATGTATGTCAATATGTGTGAATGCTTCAATGTGTTTGTATGTGTGTGTTTGCATGTGTGTGTGTGTGTATGAGTTTACATTTATTTATGCATATGTATGTGTATACGGACATGTATGTTTGTCTAAATATGCATGTCGGCTTATCAGCTCGTGTGTATTTGTGTGTGTGTGTGTGTGTGTGTGCGTGCTCAAAAGGAATAACTAACTGTAGGTTTACGCAACAAATATTTCCTTCACTATCACCATCAGCACCACCACCACCACCACCACCACCACCACCATCACCACTGCTGCCACCACCACCACCATCACCCGTAACACCACCATCACCCGTAACACCACCATCACCCGTAACACCACCATCACCCGTAACACCACCGCCACCATCATTACCACCACTATTACCATCACCACTATTGCCATTGCTGCTGCTGCTGCCGCTGCCACCATTATCAGCACCACCAGACTCAACGAAGGAGCTAACATTATCTGTTTTAACAGTGAGGCACCAAGTGTTGTGGATGAAAGAATTGGTAGATCCCTAAACAATTTTGTAGAGGGAAACTGAGAGAAGACTGTATATGCACAATTGTGGCTGTGTGGTAAGAAGCTTGCTTCCCAGTCACATGTTTCCGGGTTCAGTTCCACTGCATGGCACCTTGAGCAAGAAAGCCTTGTGAGTGAATTTTGTAGACAAGAACTAAAAGAAGCCCCTGTTGTGTACACACACGAACACATGTATGTATCTATGTGCGAGTATCGTTGTGTTTGTCTCCCACCACTGCTTGATGACAGGCGCTGATGTATTTACATCCCTGTAACTTAGCAGTCAGACAAAAGATACCAATAGAATAATTATTAGGCTTAAAATATAAGTCCTGCAGTCAATTTGTTTGACTAAAACCCTTCAAGGCGGTGCCCCAGCATGGCCGCAGCCAAATGACTGGAGCAATCAGTGCCATTCATTTTCAATATTCTGTGAAAAATATGCCTGGACATGAGGGGATATTGCTTCACTTGGAAATAGGTAAAGGCTGGCATCAGAAGAGCATCCAGCCGTAGAAACTTTGTCAAAGCAGACAGTAGGTGCAGGAGTGGCTGAGTGGTAAGTAGCTTGTCTACCAACCACATGGTTCCGGGTTCAGTCCCACTGCGTGGCACCTTGGGTAAGTGTCTTCTACTATAGCCTCGGGCCGACCAAAGCCTTGTGAGTGGATTTGGTAGACGGAAACTGAAAGAAGCCCGTCGTATATATGTATATATATATATATATGCGTGTGTGTGTTTGTGTGTCTGTTTGTTCCCTAGCATTGCTTGACAACCGATGCTGGTGTGTTTATGTCCCCGTCACTTAGCGGTTCGGCAAAAGAGACCGATAGAATAAGTACTGGGCTTACAAAAGAATAAGTCCCGGGGTCGAGTTGCTCGATTAAAGGCGGTGCTCCAGCATGGCCGCAGTCAAATGACTGAAACAAGTAAAAGAGTAAAGAGAGTAGAATCTGGTGCAGTCTCCTGGTTTGCCAGCTTCTGTCAAACTGTTCAACCCACGCCAACATGGAAAGGGAACCATTAGATGCTGATGATAATGATGTTGTTGATGATGATGATGATAAAGAAGAAACAGAATATCAAATATAACTTACCTGTTGTTCAAGTATTTGCTATAATTAAATATATGTATATCCAAGCACTCCTCACTTTCAATTGGTCGAGCCACTGGCCATTCGAATATCTACAATAATAAGATGAAGGAATATATGAACGGAATGGAAAATAATGTCAAAGCAGGGGCTACGATTTAGAGATATATACACACACATACGCATGCATATATGTATGTATATGTACACGTGTGTGTGTGTGTGTGTATTAA